>NW_026848149.1:678690-773982 GCF_030411735.1 Phialemonium atrogriseum
CTTGTTAGCGGTCAAATTAGCCTACAGGGTTGTGGTCTGGTTTGTTTTTTTGGGTGGGCAGTGTTTGTTCATGTGTTAATGAGAGCCGCCCCCCCCCCCCCCCCCCCTTTTGGTCGCCCCCCTCATCACAGTCGTTGCCCCTGCAAGAGGTTCCGCATTACAATAAGCTGTAGTTGATTACCTAACGTACTAACAGGTGTTCTTGCAAAACCCTCAGGCTGCTATGTCGCTCCCGAGCCCTGGCGCTGCTAGGCGGACTGCAGTTCTAGTCAGACACCTTAATAGAGTAGGAAACTAGTTCTTAACGGGGTCCTTGATGTTCTCCCCTGTAGATCTTTCCCAGTATCATCTTTAAGGCTGGCCTTTGCTTGAGCAGCGACCAATAAGGGGCTGCGCATTACACGACCCTTGCCCATCTGGCTCCTGGAGAAGAATCCACTGCTGCCCGCATTCCATCGCTCCATGTACGCATGTAGTGTGGAGCTTGGTTTTCACTCCCGGATTATAGGTTTGCTTTTTTTCACTCTCCAAAAGTTGCCCCGTGTTGTTGGCACACAACGCAAAGTTTCCAAGTGAACTTTCACACTTGGACTCCGAAAACCCTATGGCGCCGAAAGAGGCATTTTGTCTCGGCAAGAATACAGTCGGGAACGTTCTCAGCTTCTCTCACATGGCGACCCAACCAGCTGTTCCCTCAACTTGGAAATCAACACTTGCCAATTGTTGATATATACGGCGCCCGCAACCACTGTGATCGAGAAGCCTAACCACGTCCAAACAGCAAGAAGCATGCCAACGCGGTGTATAAGCATGCCAGTGCAGTGCTGGAGCGGCTACACGTCCAGAAGTAGATCTAAATTAATACAGGGTCTCTTCAGGCGCTACTGCATCTTTTCATATCATCACAGGTCGTAGGGATACTTCTTAAAGTGTCGAGGAGCCAAAATGGGGCCTCGGTAGAATTGATAGACTCACGGAGTGCCGCAGCTCAGTCTTGGGATGGATACGACGTAATCATGGGATTCTAGAAGGATGGTTGTAATGCCGGCCAAGTTTAAATTGATAGATGTTATCAGATCAGATCTATGTGGGTGGCAAGCATGGGTCTATGGAACAGAGTTTGAACTTGCACGACTCGGGATTGGCGGCCGCAGGAGGAAAGTCGGAGACGTGGACCAGTTTCTGGCATGGTTGGTTAGCTCGCTGCAGGAACCTCGTGACGTGTTACAGAGGCTGGCGCTGGAGGGATGGTGACGTCTGTCAGGCGAGGAGGGAGGAACGAAGCCGGCATACGGTTCGGCATGCCTGACCAAGCGCGGCACTGACATGTCGGGTAAACAATGCAAACAATGGAGACTAAACGATGGGAACTAGCGGCAATTGAAGATTGACTCTGGTAGGTAGCGAGCTTGATGGTTTGGGGGGGGGGGGGGGGCGAATTCTACACTTTGCCTCACCGTCGGATGGGGTGGGTCATTTGGCTCGTAGACCGCGATCGGCGCTCCGGGGTTTTCTAGGCCCCTGTCGCGTTTCTCCACTTTGCTTAAAAAAAGCCGATCGCGCAGGCTGCTCTGGGTGCCTTGTCCTGGTGCTAGGCGACTCCCACTCTGATTCTCGGGAAGAAAAGAAGAGGCTCTTCAAATGGCTCCAACGCGCGCTTTCCCCACCCCACGTCTTCCAAATTTGGACATTCAGGTGGCATCGGTCGCGCTGAAGTCGGCATTGGGGACAAGGGGAACAAGGGAAGAAGGGGAAGAAGGGGGACGTCTTACCTCTTTGGTCTTTGCATCCCACGCTGTCAGCCCGGGTCAGCCGCTGCCCTGGAAAATCCCGCAAATAGCTTGCCATTGTCCTGGCCCGGTTCTGGCCTTGCCGGGGGGAGTCAAAAACTCTGCAAATAGTTCCATGCTTGGACTGGCTCGACTCTTGGCTGGCCTTAAACTCTTGGCTGAGCTGCAGGGTGTGGGGTGCAAAACCACCTACGCACTGCACTACGCGTGTAGCTACTGCATAACAGTGGCCTGACCTGGAGCTGGACACCGGTTGTCGGAGCCCGGGCCTGATCAGATGTTGATTGATTAGATTAGATAAATTGGTGCCGTGTTGGGGTACCAGACGGGGGCCTGAACACGCGATCCAATGAGACGGAGCTGGGTTTACCTAATGGTCCCCACATCGGGAAGCTCAGTGGCCCCCCACTGTAGATTAGATCATTGATTGGATCAGATAAACGATTAGATCCATCGCAACCACGAGATTGGCCAAACACGTCAGGGGTACCCGCTCACAATCGCTAGAAAAACCAGGGCCCAACCCCCCCGCGGAGATTTCTCCTCTCGTGTTTTCCTTTTTCTCGTGCTTTAGCGATCTTGGCAGGTAACCCGGTTAGACAGAATGCAGGCCGATACAGGAACTTATAGGCACTATCGACGGGTCACTGCTACCATGCAGAGCTGCCCTGGTCTGGCCTCTTTGGTTATTTTCGAACATCGGGATCCATCTCCCAACAGCCGAGGTCGAGGCAGTGTCGCAGGTGTGAGCAACTGATGTCAATGTAAAGCCAGAATTGAGAAGGCCTCGTTCTCCATTCATTGGAGAAACATCTCAGAAGGCATGCGGGTCCCGCTCTAGAACGGAGCACTATCGAGGGGCCGACTGAGCTAGGCGGCTGTTGACGGAGAGACACGGCGGGTGAAAACGTGGCCGGGACCAGAGCTAGGCGTTTTTTGTCTACTAAGCTTACCTAGCTCCGCACCAGCTCCGTGGTTGGGTTACGTAAAGTGGCTTTTTCTGCACCCCGGAACCTGGATGGGAACTGATGGGGATCCTGTTGGCTGGACCCCGACAGGGACAATTCAACGCGCCCGGGTCGCTAATGATATCCCGTTCGGGAACCCGGCTCTCGGTTGAGGTAATGTTCATCTCGAATATATATAGGGAGCCATCCTCCCCATCCATAAATTTCTAGACAGCATCCTCTCACCAGCATTCGCAACTTGCCTCTCAATCCAAACTACCAGAACATCAACCCACCACAACCAACCCACTTCTTTTTCAAGATGAAGGTCTCCATGTTCCTCCCGCTCGCCAGCCTGGCTCTCGGCTCCGTCATTGAGCAGCGCGCCTGCGCCGGCAACAACTGCAACCGTGCCGTCACCGGCACCCGTGAGGGCCTCCTCCCCCTCGCTTCCCGGTCGGCCGACTGCTCCAGCTTCCAGGCCACCACCGTTACCGCGATTGCTCGGTAGGTTTTCTTTCCAGCGAAGGAGGCTCGCCACCCATAATATGACAGCACGACAGCCAATTAACATGATCCGCACACAGCACCGTCACCGTCACCTCCTTCGTTGCCCCCGAGCCCACTGATGATGGCTGCGCAACTCCCGCCAAGCGCGCCGTCCAGCCCCGCCAGGTGACCGTCATCCCCAGCGCCATCCCCACCTACGCCTCGGCCTGCAACGACGCCGCCGCGTACGCCTCGGCCTGCAACTGCTTCGGCATCCCCCCGACCACCACCACCGTCCGCGCTCCCCGTGTCAGCGTCACCGTCACCGCCGTCGCCACCAACTGCCCCCAGATCGCCATCGATGCCGTCCCGTCGTGCGCCTACGAGTGCTTCGCCGACCTCATCCCCAGCTACGGCTGCGGAGGTCTCGATGACCTGCCCTGCCAGTGCGCCAACTTCGAGGCCATCGGAATTGAGGTCACCCCTTGCGTTGTCGAGGCCTGCTCCCACGCCGATGTCGAGGCTATCTTCCCCGCTGCTGCCATGGGTAAGTCATCATCCCCCCCTCCCACCTCCTGTGTCTGCTGCGATATAGGGGTGTGTGTGTGTGTGTGTGTGTGTGTGTGTTTTCATGGTCTAATACCGGTGTGACAGGATGCGACTGCTACACCGCCTCCCTCCCGACCCCTACCGCTTAAATATGCGGACAGGATGGTGCAGTTCTCTGAGGACTGCGATAATGACAACGCGCTCAAGAGCACGCGTTTTGGATTGGGGCGAGTAGATTTCTTTTCGACGCTCCGGCTGCTAGAGCTGGAGCGGTTTGGGGCTTAGCACGAGGCGGGGCTTGGTGCGGGTTTGAGAGTAGTACATGTTTCTAGAATTGGCGCCTCGTACGTACGTACATGATATGACATTAATGTGCCTCATTCACGGTTTGAGTATGATTGTGACATCCGGCCGCGATCTTTGTGTCGATGGATGGGACTCTCGGGATAACCTCTTCCGGGGGGGCGGGCGGGGGGGGGGGGGGGGGGGGGGGGGGGGGGGGGGGGGGGTGGGCGACTGACGGGTTTGGTTTTGTTTGGGCCCCCGGGGGGGGTTGTTGTGGGGCGGGGTGGGGGCGGCGGGGCGCCGCCGCCCCGCCCCCCCCCCCCCCCCCCCCCGGGGGAAAAAAAAAACATTCCCGTATAATTCCCAACATGGCAGCTCGCTTGGATTTGGTCCGTCTCGATCGTCATCGGATACTGCAACGGCGTCCAAGGGTCCGGCCCGATCCGCTGCCAGCGAAGACTACACGTAGCCAAGTAAGGGGTAACTAATCATCAATTGCCACTCCGGACACCATCTCACCCTCTTCGCCTGGTACTAGCACGGTTCCGTCGTCGTCAGCCAAACAACACCCCCACGACCACCTCGTCACTGAGTGTTTGTGTGTAGTAATTATGTGTGTACCCCCAAAGGTGAACCCAGCAGAAGCTCTCCAATCTAGAGAGCATCCCCCTCATTCAGCCCTACCCGAAATACAAAGACTCGTCAGACCGGTGCTAGTGGTGGGCCTAGACCGTGCTAGTGCTGGCGCCTGTGGAGGAGACGTACAACGAGATGTTGGGGTACGTGACGTACAGGTGTGTGTAGTCTGCGTGAGATGCCCGCACGAGCATGTCCGCACAGCATTGCCGCCAGGGCTTGTTGGTTAGCTGGCACACGGGACAGATATTGCTGAAGCGCTTGACTAAGACATCGTTGACATTAACCCGAGGATGGGAGGAACGAGGTTATCGATCGCACCGTTTTGGAAGCTGTGAAGACGCCGAGAGGTGTGAGTGGACGAGAGGTCACGGCGCTCGTTGGCGGTCTGTTGCTATTGAGATCTCTTTGATGAAGGCGAGGAAAGTTGAGGGGGCATAACTAATTATCTTGGCCGCAGGTACAGTAGGCAGTCTCTTACAAGGAGGCAGGAGATCCTACTAGCATATGTTCATATGTTCAGAGGATGAGTTAAAAGTAGTGAGCCTGGGCCATTTACCCAGTTACAAGCTTCTTTAGCTACGTCGATAAGGAAAGTAGCCTCCAATACGACAGATAGTCTAAACCCCTTTCCCACTAGACGGAATCGCGGGGATATGTGAACGGCGTCGCATCTTGACTTTGATGTTGTCGATGAAAGTAAACCACCACCAACGCGGTGACTATCCTTTGGAGGCGGGATCTAATTGAATCTGGCAAAAGCATCAGTAATCTGGCGAGGCCGAGGGCGTAACTATGACAGGCAAGGGAGAACTCACGTCATAGCGGCTAAACAGTGTCGATGTGACCTTGTGAAGCTCGACAGTCGCCATGTTCCGGCCCACGCATATCCGATTGCCGGAGCCGAAAGTGAAGTCGGCGTCCTTCATCCTCTTCAACCTAATCTCGTAGGCGTCTTCCGTCTCGCCGTCGGAGCGGAGCCAGCGCTCTGGCCGGTACGCGTCGGCGTCGTCTCCATAGATGGCCTTGTTCCTCGACGACACCCACGGATTAATGCCCACTTTGGTCCCCGGCGCGATGACGCGGCCGTCGGGGAGGGTCAGGCCACCGGCTGGGACGACTCGCTCGAGAATGCCGCCGATGACCGGGTGCATGCGCATTCCCTGTTTTGCTCATGGGTAGCGTCAGTCATCCATCACAATGTGCTTCGTCGGGCGTTTGCATTGGCGGGCTCACCTCCTTAATCACGGCATTGAGATAGGGCAAGTCCTTGGTCTGCTCGTATATCGGCGGGAAGGCCAGATTTGCCGCATCAAGCTCGGCTCGAAGCTCCGCAAGGACAGATGGGTGGCGGAGGATGTTGTAGGCGATGGCCTTCTGGACAATGGCGGTGGTGTCTGCACCGGCGAGCACATTCATCATAAGATAGCTGACGACTTCGTTATAGCCGACAATGTCTGGATGCTGCTCCTTAGCCTCGAGGAAGTTATCCAAGAAGTCTTTGCGCGTCTTGGTGTCCTGGCTCGCGGCCCGTTCCATCACGCGCTGGAAGCTGTACGCGGCTGCGTGTTCGAAAGTGGAAAATTTGATAGGGCAATACGGGTTCTTGCCCAAGAGTCTGTCCAGCCACGGCATTTGGCCAATCTTCACCCGGTCAGTTAGCTATGCAGTTCAGGTCCGGTCAAACCCAGGAAGGGGCGGAGGGGGGAAAATGTAAGACGCTTACGCAGCCGAGATATCGCATAATCATCTCGCCAGTGCGGATAGTGTTCTTGACGTCTGTCCCGGACTTGAGGAATCCCATGTCCTGGCTGAAGGTCAGCTCCCAGTCGAGGTCCCAGGCACAGTATTCGATCCAGTCGGCCAGGTCGGCTGTCTTGCCAGCATTCTGGCCGTCTACGAAACGGTTCTCGAGTTGTTGGCACAAGGATATGACCATCTTGTCTGCCAGATGCTCCTTTTCGAGTATGGTATTCCATCGAGAGGTACTTCTGGTACGGCTTCATGTATCTGTTGTGGAAGGTGTTGCTGCGCGTGCTGAAGACATTTTCGATCCTCTGGCCGTTGGCGATGGCGTCTGCAATCTCATAGAAGTTGCTCTGCGATTGTAATTGCGGGTCAGCATGGGCGGGAGGGAGGCCAGGACCTCAGCTGGTCACAGAGGAACGCGGAAGCCAAACCTTGGCAAAGTCGCCCCGGGTGGAATATACAGTCTTCAGGAGGGCCGGGTCGCTGAGGCTGATCATATTCGGCCCAATACGAACAGCAGGCCCCAGTTTGTTGTGCAGTTCCCGGTGCGACTGGATCTGGGTACAGTTCCAGTAGTCTAGCATCCGCCATAAATCTGTGAATTTGGCCCAGAAGGGCTCGGGGAACGACTTTAAGGGGGATGTCAGGTATGAGACGAGGATGCGGAGCAGGAGCAGGCCGAAGCCCGAGGCAACGGCCGTGGTGGCCCAGTTCTCGAGAGCCATTATTTCAGTTGACGAACGGAGCATGAAGACGAGGAAGAAAGTCCGGGGGAGGAGCTGGGGAAAGAAGAAGCAGACACAAGGAAGGGCACCTACATGTGTACATGTGTAGCCAAGAGGTTCTGACCTCGACCAGTCATACTCTGTGCAGCTGAACTTAAGCAGACATGCATGGAACCCACCTCCCCGGACTCTGCAGGTAGGATTCCGAGGTCTCGGCATTCCAGGAGAGGACCTTCGCCCCACCTGTCATGCCACAATCAAGGGTCCCGACCCCAGTGTATGGCCTTGGATAGTGGGGCCGCCCAAAGCATTATGTGATATATCGAAAGCCACCGCCTCCTCTCCTTGCACCACCACATATACCGTATACGTTGCGATACCCCCTTTCTTGATTCGTTATTGAATCCAGAATCTCAGCTTCGTAAGACGAGATCCGGGACGGCAAGATCCTGGTTGTCTAGAAACAGCCCTAGTCGATTAGAAATAACCGATTAACTCGAAGTAGGCAGGGCAGGGGAGAACACCACAATTTGCGTTGGATGTGACTGAAACCAACAAGACATGGCACATACCGGGGGCATCTGTTTTGGGGGTCAAACCCTGTCTGTCGCCTTGATGATGTTCATTTGGACCTGATAATCTTGTTTAAGTCGCTTGTTGACTGTTGTCTCTTCCTTCAATGCAAGTCTGCTTCTTCTGTCTTGCTTCTCTTTGCACTGAGCACTGGCTAAGTTTGAGCTCCCTTCTAGCGGCCTCTCAATTCTTGTGACGCTCAACATCGCCATCATGACTTCGTACGGTGGCAGAGGGCCAACTGTCAATGCCGTCCTCTGGACCGAGACCGTCATCGCCTTCGTTTTTGTGTTTTTGCGAGTCTACACCAGGAAGGTCATCTTGCGCAGCGCCGGGTTGGATGACCTCTTTCTCCTCTTCACATTTGTACGCACAAAGCCCCCTTCCAAATTAGCCCAACCTCTCCACGGCTATCCATCCATCCGTCAAAAGGGAAAGTGTAGGTTGACATTGCCAACCAGATTCTCCTTGCCGTCTACTCGGCCATGATTTCCACAGCCACATCGTTCGGTCTAGGCCGACACCGCGCAGACATACCCCCTGCAGACTACATCCAGGCGATGAAGTACGAAATCATCGGACAAGGCGTCTGCATCTTCAACATCGCCGTCAGCAAAGCCGCCGTCGCCTTCTTCATACTGCGAATCGTACGCCAGACGTGGCACCGGGTTTTTATCTGGGTCTGTGTTATTTCCAACACCCTGCTGGCCACCTGGTGCACCATAGCCGTCTTCATCCAATGCCTCCCAGTCGAGAAGGTATGGGACTTTACAGTGCCCGGCAACTGCTGGCTGGATTTTGCCAAGGTGGGCCTCACAACTTCAGGTGCGTAATGAATGCTGTCCGGGAGAGAGGCAGGTGGTCGGGGGGGATTATGACACGCTGTGCTGGTTACTCTGACGTTGTATGGGCTCTCCATAGCATATGCGGTCGTCATCGATTTCACGCTCGCCATAGCTCCTTGCTTCATCATCTGGGACCTGAACATGAAGCGTAAGGACAAACTTCTTGCCATCATAGGTCTGAGTCTGGGCATTTTGGGAGTCTCCCACTGGCCCATGGGGTACCGTCTGATGTTCCTCTCCCATCTATCGACGGGAATTGACTAGCTCTTAGTGCTGGGATTTGCGGCATATTGCGTACAGCAGCCTTGACGAGTCTGAGGTCGTTCAACGAGTATATCTGTAAGCGTCACGTCTACTTTTACCCTGCCAATCAGCTGCAACCCTGCGTGCCGTATTAACCAGCTTTATCTCTTTTATCGCAGTTGAAACGGTCGACATGCTCATCTACTCGGCCACCGAAAACTTTGTTTCTGCCATGTGCGCATCGATCCCCGTTCTGCGGCCCCTGTGGGTGAAGGTGCGCGGCTACAGCTCGACCGATAACTCGTACGCCAAGCACAGCTATCATATGGACCGATTTGGGAGCCACGACCCCGAGAACACCCTCGGAGGCGGCGGCACCAAACGGGAAGGCATGGCGACAATGATCTTCGCTGGCGGTCGCGACAAGGGCAGTAAGGACAATGCGAGTGAGGAAACCATCCTGAGGGACGCTAGGGGACTGAGCGACGCGGGGGGTGCGCAAGCAGTCTTATGTCGGACCGACGTCTTTGTCGGCTTTTCGGACCGCGACAGAGGGAATGACTTGAAGTGATGAGCTGTGCCTCTAGGTTAGGAACCTTTTGACGAGGCGATTGGGGCCATTTAATGTCGTTGCCCAGGATCGGGGACGGGGTCCCCTAGATATATTTAGATGGTGAAGAAATATCCAGAAATTGGTGATAGACGTGAGCGAGGCCCAAATCCAGCTCTTCGGTTCCTAAGACAGATAAACGTCAGCATTCCCTTAATTCCTCCTCTTTTGCCTTGGTCTTAACAGGCAGCTCAACATCCCTGCCCCAGTGGAGCGGGGATCGCCGTAGATCGCCAAGCCCCGATTGTTTGCCGTTTTAGGCATGGCGCCAAGGCTGCGACGAGGGCTTCGTCATTAGCTCTCACGCGAATCCCAAAGCGGGCAATAATCGAAGTCCATGAACTCGAAGGATGGGGTCATCTGTCCTTTATGGTGGCCAAAGTAGAAGCATCGGAGATGGGCGCGACGGGGTATATAAGAAGCCCAGCTCGCTCTCTGGCGGCCACAATCCACCTTACACCACACTCTTGTTCCAGACTTGACCTGAAGTCCCATCGGTAGTTACCACGAACGTGAACATGGCACACACCAAGTCCATCGATATGCGGCCCCTGAAGGACGGCCCGGCCCGCATCTTCCTCAAGTCCCAGTTCTGCGCAAAGCCTCAGTGGCCGCCCAAGTCTACCGACCTGTCCGGAAATGTAGCTGTCATCACCGGAGGGAGCTCTGGGCTGGGCTTCCACGCCTGCAAGCACATCCTCTCCTACAAGCTGTCACACCTCATACTTGCCGTCCGGTCCGTCAAAAAAGGAGAGGAAGCCGCAGCAACGCTCCGTCACGAGTACCCCGGGGCCAAAATCGACGTCTGGGAGCTTGAAATGGGATCGTACGACTCCATCCAAGCGTTCGTCCACAGGGTGGAAGCCAACTTGCCCAGGTTGGACATCGTCATTCTCAACTCGGGTATTGTCAAGGTCGACTTTGGCCTGAATCCTAGTACAGGCCATGAAGATGTGGTCCAGGTCAACTATATCTCAACCATGCTTCTGGCAATCCTTCTCCTCCCAGCGCTAAAAACCAAGTCGTCGCCTGGGATGCCTGGTCGTCTAAGCATAGTCGGTTCTGGCACCGCATACCAAGCCAAGTTTCCCAACCGGACGATGGTCCCGCTGCTCCAGTCCTTCGATGAGCCCAAGATCACCCCTTGGGATGCAGGCGACAGATACGCCACCTCGAAGCTCCTCGGCCACTTGTTTATCACCAAACTGGCTGGCTACGTCAATCCCAACGACATCGTCGTGAACATCGTCGATCCTGGTCTCTGCAAGGGCTCGGACCTGCACCGGGATGTCCACGGATTGGTTTCGGCGGTGCTGTCTCTCGCCAAGAGCACCGCGGGACGGACATTGGAGGACGGGTCATCCACATACATCGACGCCGCTGTTGTAAAGGGAAAGGAGTCGCACGGGTGCTTCGTGATGGATTGGGAAATCCGGCCGTGAGTTACATCCATTGCCCTCTCTCTTGTCTGCCTTTGTGGCTGATTAACGGCGGACTTTCTGCAGATTTGCAAACATGATCTACGATCTCGAGACCGGTTCTGTCATTGAACGTCTCTGGGATGAGACCATGGCGGAGTTCGAATTTGTCGGGGCGCGCAGGGTGTTGGAGGAGCTACGGAAATAACGGCATAGGGGAATTTTGGGGAGTAATCATCGACACCGAGTGGTTAATTAACTGGCAGTGATTATACATGCGGGCTCCGGATGGAGTACCAATGCCGGGTTGGGGAAGATGCAGAACTTGCCTTGGTTTTATAGATTATTCGCAAACTAATATATACCGTGTCTACTATCGGCGGTTTAGCAATACCTGATTGGCTTGAAACCCACCTTCTTGTCAATGAGCTTGGCTGAGAAGCAAATGAAGGATGGGTTGAGATTGTCTTGGTCGATGCTATGATCAAAGGTGACGCCAATTGCATCAAAAAATCCATCCCCGGATCGTCCAGCGAAAGAATCGAGGAATTCGGGGGCCCATTGAGTCGAACCTAAAAGTGCGATCCTTCTTTCCCGGGCGATGTTGAGGACTATTTAATTATAGCCTCAGTTTCCCAGATGAGATGGCTTCCCTTATGTAGGAGGAGCCCCATGGCCGTGGGAACCGAAGTGGACGACGACATCAAGTGGGACAAGGCCCAAACGAAGGCTCAATGAGATCTGTCGATACCAGTCAGCGTGTGACTGCTTTGGAGGTATAAGACATCAAGCCCGTTCTCTTACCCTTGCCTCCAGTCCCCTGCCAAAGGACCATGATGTTTCTCTACTTGCACCTTGCTAGAAACAACAGGAAATCTCTTTTCCTGATGGTTCGACATGAAGACGAAGAGGACGACTTTGACTCACCATCATCTAATCGACCAGAGATTCCTTCGTCTTTAAATCCCATGCCAGCTTCTTCCTGGCCTCTGGACAAACAAGCTTGCGGTCTTGCTTTGGGACCATTAGATGCATTTTTTGGCCCTATAACGGGCCTTTCTAAAGTGAGCCGCGGCCGTTGACCCACCTTGACTCGGGATTTTGCCCGGATGATGTGCGGTTAAGTTTGGTTGTTGTAGGCCGAAATTGGTGGAGATTGATAAGATTGATAAGATCGATCGGTTAGATAAGATTGATCAGATAAGTATTCCTTATTGACCGCGTGCTAGGCATTGTTTCCCGAAGGTTCAACATCTAATATACTCTTCTAGCCGGCTGATCGGAGGGTGACACTGATATACGGGATGCGATGTGGTCATGTTTCAGGTACAAACCCTCCACCTTCTTGGCTTGCCTATGTGAATCCTCCGCGTCGTGCCAGATCAATTGCCGTTTTGTGCCTTGCCCATCCTTTTAGGCGCCTGGGAAAATAAATAGGACTAGAACTTGATTCATAGATGGAAGTGGAAAATGCCGGGCAACGGGACGGCCATGGCATGCTTGGCGGCGAGCTCGCTACGAAGGAATTAGATATCCTAGCCAATGACAAGTTCCGGTCTAGCCATATACGTAGGCCACGACTATATTCGGACCTCCGATGGCCCACCGGGTGCTATCAATCGTGGAGCAGGTATATAAGTGAAGGTGCAGCAGAGGACTGCATCGACCGGCATTCTGGAATCCCCTCAAACTCCCTCAGCACCCAACAGGTTAAGCGATATCCAACTTCCTTCTCAAACATGCTCACACAAGTCCTTCTCGCCCTCGTGGCGTCCGCAAGTGCCGCCACCATCAAGATCAACGTGGGCGAGGCCGGCCTCACCTTTACCCCCGATACGACCACCGCGGAAGTGGGTGACGTTCTCGAGTTCCATTTCGTCGGCGGCGTGCACGACACCGTCAGGGGCGACTTCGATAAGCCGTGCCAGCCAGCTCCCGCGGAAGGCGGGTGGGCCTCTGGCAGCATAACTGGCTCTGCTACAAACGTCAGTGGCCCACATTTTCTATCATATTCCCCGTGTTCCTTCGTTCGTATGCGGAAAGCATGTCAAATTGTAACCATGGTTCATGTCGACTGACGCGTGAGTTTTCCGAAATATAGAAAGACGTGTTCCGGGTGACAGTCAACACCACCGAGCCCCTCTTCTACTACTGCTCCGTCGGCGCCCACTGCCCCAATGGCATGGTGGCCGCGGTGAACCCGACCGCTGACCTCACTGTTGCCGCGTATAAGGCGGCGGCAAAGGGGAAGACTGCCACCAGACCAACCGGCGTCTTTGGCGGAGAGTTTGGTGATGCATCGGCAGAATAAATATTCGGCTCCCGATCCCTGTCCTTGGATGGCATGGGTTGCATCATGAGGAACGTTGTGAGAATGGTGGTGCCAGCCGAAGCACTAAGGACATCTCTTGATGTTTCTTCCCGACCAATGTGTATTTGGGCTGCGGAGGCTATCGTGCGTTGTGTATATACATTTCGGTCCTTACAAATATAACTCCAAAACGGCGTGGAATTGCAGCAACAAATGTCCTGTTCATTATTTATAGAGTTCTAGTGTCAACAATGGACATGGACCATATCGTCTCATGAATAAGAAACTACCCACACAAGGGCTACCACTTGGGTAAATTGCGACATGCTCAACGAGGCAGTCCCAAGCAGTTAACTACCCATGTAGCGCTTGCGGCCAAGAGCTCCCAGTAGAATCGGAGAAGAGGTTGCTGCAGTGTCACCACCCCCTCTGCATCCCATCAAGTCACCGGCTTATGCTTATCACCCTTCTTAAGCCCGTAGCCTTGTTATATATAAAACTGGACACCCATCCCATGATCAGTTCAGTGAGGTTGTCTACGGAGCTGGCTGCAACCCCGTTATCGCCAACTTTGCTTTCCGACACCAGCAACAAGAGACCATCGGACAAGCGCTCTGGCAAGAAGGCTCGCATCCCGGGAAGAGACGCGTTGCAAGCTAATCATGAGGCCCTCGGTGGGACGAATGATTGTGTCACTGGGTCCACGTTGGAGTTTATACCCGGCCGGGGACTGGGAAGGGGGGAGGAGTGTTACAAGTACCGATTACGAGTCGTCTGCAGCTGTGGAATATGGGCGGAAATCGATCGATGCCCACAGGTCCAAAATGAAAACCAAGAAACATGCAGTCTACAAAATACGGAGACTCGAGATCAGTCACAGCCATGGGAGGCACTATTGCAGAGTAACAGCATAATCGCCTTGATTATAGCCCACGGCCAACCAATACCAGATGAGAATGGCTTTAGGGTAACTAGACAGCCCTTCCTTGCAAAAAAACCATCGACCCAACAAGAAAACTGCACCCATCAACCACCCGCCAAGTCCTCGGCAATCATCCGCGCCCCCTTCTCGGCAATGGCATACACAGTCGCCTGCAGGTGCGCGCTGATCTGCAGGGGAATAACGCTCGCGTCGACGACCCGCAAGCCCCTGACGCCGCGGACCCGGAGCCGCTCGTCGACCACGTCGCCCATGGCGCAGGTTCCGACCGGGTGCCAGTCCGTCACCGTGGTGTCGACGGCCCAGGCGCGAAGCGACGCGTCGTCGTCTGTGTTGGTGGTGGTCGGCGGAGCGGGGAAGACGCGGGCGCGGATGATGGAGGAGAGCGGGCTCGCGCGGCAGATGTGGTCGGCGAAGCGCGCGCAGTGCGTCATGATCTCGAGGTCGAGCGAGCCGTGCGGGCCGGCGTAGTAGCCTGGGTCGATGAGGGGGTGGTTTTCGGGGGACGTGGCATCGGGGTTTGACGGGTGGCCTGGGGGGGAGGAGGAGGAGGAGGGAGTTGAGGAGTTGGTGGAGTTGTTGGCCGGGCAGATGTGGATTGACCCCCTCGAGAACGGGTGCTGTAGGATCAGCAGCATCGTGCCGTATTTCTTGCCGTCGGCGGGGTTCGGCTGGAAGTATGGGCTCCAGTTCCCCAGATCGAAGATGAACTCGACCTGTCCGAGCTTCTTCGCGTCGCTGTCGAAGCGACGTTGCATGATGTGTCTTTGTTCGGCGGGAATGGAGGTCAAGCCTCCCACTTTCGAGGCGATGGTTGCGAGAGCATCACCGGGCATGAAGTGGGAGAGGGGCAGGTAGACCATGGAAGAGGGCAGGATGGTCAGCGGGCCGGAGCGGTGCTGCAAATACTGCTCGCGGGCCGAAGCAGCGGCAACGTCGTCGCACTTGAGGTCGTCGGGGTTTGCGATCGACGGGTCGATCTCGAAGATCATGGCCAGCACTACGGTGGGAAGACAGAGAGTGAGCAGACGTTTGATAAGCAAAGGAGTTGTTGATGGTAGCTATTGGGTGTACCTACTGATGTGGTCCTGGAGGTTGTCGCCGACGTTGGGGCTCTTCACCTTGACGGGGACCCCGGCCGCTGACAGCACGTCAGGCCTGCCCACGCCAGAGAGCTCCAGGATCTGGGGCGACTGAACACTCCCAGCGGACAGGATGACCTCGCGGGAGACCGAGGCAACAAACTCGCGGCCGCGGTGGATGAACCGCACGCCGGTCGCAGCCCATTCTTCATCTTTCTTGGTGAGGACAATCTCTTGGACGGATGCCCCCGTCAGGATGTGGAGGTTTGTAGGCGACGAGCCATCCAGGCGACGGCAATAGTCGACGGCGTAAGAGCGGACGGCCGTGTCGGGATTGATGGAGCAGACATTTGTCCAGACGCCGACGTTGGAGCCGGCGAAGTGGGCCTCGTTGGTCTCGACGCCGAGTGAGTTCAGCGTCGCGTGCCAGAGTCCATGCGAGGTCGTGAACTCTCGGCAATGGGAGATGTGGATGGGGCCCGAGTCGCCAAACGCGGAAGGGTCATAGGCAACAGGGTATCGGTCTCGAATCTCGGGAGGAGGGGGGTGGAATGTTTCCGATTGTTTAAAGCAGGGCCTGTCAGGGGAAGAGGATTGTGTGCAATTTGGTAAGTGGTGCGTGCCACCAAAAGCCACAGTGGGAAGAAGACATTGAAAGTGACAACTGACAGGAGCGAGTCCCACCCCCAGCCGGGATTTCCCAGCGCCTCCCAGGCGTCATAGTCCTCCCGGCTGGCGCGATTCCACGTCATGAAATTCAGGACGCTGGTCCCGCCGAGGACCTTCCCGCGCGGCCACGGGAGCTGCCGCCCGCCCAAGCCGGGCTGGCTCACCGTCTCGAACTGCCAGTCGTGGCTTCCGCCCAGGGTCTGCCCGAAACAACCTGGAATACGGATGTTGCCCTCGTCATCTTTGCCATCCTCCCCGACAGCAGCACCGGCCTCCAGCACGCCGACGGTAAGGGCGCTGTTCTCGGCCAGGCGGGCTGCCACGACGAGGCCCGCCGTGCCGCCCCCGACGACAATGAAGTCGAAGCGGCGGGCGGTGAACTCGTCTGCCCTAGTGGTCTCGGTGTCGGTGGTGCTCGTGGGAGGTACCATTGTTTAATCGTTGATCATCCAAGGTTTCCGAATCATTCTGACCCATATCCTTGGCTGAGATCGGCCTGGACTTAATAAAACATGACCACACAAGCTTTGGAGAAATCCCTGTTCGCTATGCAGATACGGGCGGGATAAACTGGTGTCAAGCAATTGGCAAGCAGCCAGTGGGGGAAATGGGAAATGGAACCTCCCCCACGCCGTCACGGGAAGTAGCTGAGCAGCTGCATGAAAAGGGGCCACTAAGCATGGGCCGGAAGCAGGGGTGTCGGCTCCCCGCAGCCGAATGGACAGATGGTCTGCTGCGAAATGTGCGGCCTGACCCGGGACAATACTGCGGTCGATCTGGGGAGCTGAAGCGGGCTGCTGCCCCGGTCCGAGCACCATTGTGGGCTGTTCCCAGGCGGCCCACTTTCCCAGCCACACCTGCCCAGTCCAGGGGTGGTGAGCGAGACAGGGACGATTAACGGGAGGAGGAGGATGGCGAGAATCGCAGAGAAGTCAACCCGATGGCAGGCCCCCTTAACGTACAATCTCCGAACGAAAGCCACAACCAGCATCGACTCACTCTCTTTATTTTTATTTACATTGATAACCTACGCATTTGTACTCGTCGCATTGGAAGATTTTTTGCTTGTTTTGCTTGTTTCTCTTCTCCCCTCAACCAGTCTTGTTTACGGTCCATGCCGCGTCACCCCTCGCCGCCATGGACGACTTCGTCGGCTCCATGGCCATTGAGTCGTGGACTCTGTACGCCATCGGCCTGGTGCTGATAATATGTCGAATGCAAGTCAAGACTCCCAAGTGCAATACTTTGTCGATGCCCCGTGAAGCCCGATTGCGATCCGTTGATCTGCGTGAAGTGCAGGGGACGGGGACCGGGACAGAGCACGGGTGGCGCTGAATTGCTAACGAGCTACCACATGCACAGAATATCACGGCGGATGAAGTTGGGCAGCATGAAGAATCTCCAGATCGAGGACTGGCTGATGGTCGTCGCGGGGGTATGTCTATCCCCAAGCGTAACAAATTAGCCCACGCAAAGAAATGAAAAACGGGAAATAATCGACGCGTGACTGACGAGAAAACACAACGCCCCCTCTTCCCTCCGATCTAGACAACTTTCACCGGATTCATCGTGTCCGTCAACGAAGTCGCAAAGAATGGCAGCAATTACATGTCCCCCGAGGAGGCGGCCGCCCTCACGCCCGACGAGGTGGCCAAGGCCATCTATGGTAGCAAGATGACCCTCGCGCTGGAGATGTTCACCTTGGCAACGGTCTGGCTTGTCAAGGCGTGCTTGCTGTTCCTCTACTACCGATTAACGTGAGCATTGAGTCCACGCCATGGTGGAACCGAAGAGGATGAGCTGACATGCGCGCCCCATGCAGGAGGGAGGCTTTCCACAAACAGCAGCTCGCTGTCAAGTTCATAGCCGCGTACTGCGCCGGCACCTACCTCATCATCGTCATCCTCTGCCTGACGTACTGGTGCCACCCCGTCTCCGAGTACTGGAGAGTCCCGGTGAGAAACTGTAAGCAGCTCCCAAGAACCAACCCGTCACTGCGTCCTCCTACGTCAAGCGCGCGCTGACTCGGTATATCACCAGCACAATGCGCCACTTACTACCACCACATGATCTTCGCCACATCCTTCAACATCTCGTCCGACCTGATGCTCCTACTGATCCCGCTTCCGATTATTGTGCGGACCCGCCTTCCGCTGAGGAGGCAAGCAATAACCCCGCGCTGATTCGCAAGGAAGACGACTAACCAAAATGCAGGAAACTGGTTCTCTGCTGTGTTCTTGGTCTTGGTATCTTCAATGTGGGTAATTCCCACGTTTCTGTCCGTCTATAACCCCTTTCTCTGACCAGACAACTAACAATGGGTGTGTGTGTGCGTGCTTGTCCAGATCATCGCCGCCGTCCTGAACCGATACTACAACTTCAACAACCCCAACGATCTGGGCTACATGTACTGGTACGTGGGCGAGGTGGCCATCGCCGTGTGCGTGGGCAACATCCCGCTCTGCTGGCCACTCATCCGCCAGGTCTTCCAGGCGGGCTCCTGGTTCGACTCCAAGGAGTCGGGCGAGACCCCGCCGCACCACATCCCCAGGAGCGGCCCGTTCCGCCGCCGCCCGAAGCCGCCGAACTCCTCCATATGGCTGAGTACGTGGGGACAGACTACGTGGGACAAGGTGGACGACGTGGCTGAGGATCAGGGACGGGGTAGGAGACGGAGCCAATTCGACGGGAAGGGGGGACTGGGAGGAGAGACGGTCTGCGAGTCACACGGCAGCGAGATCGAGCTCACTCCCGGGTGGCACGGGAGGGCAAATTCAACGGCCGTGACTACCAAAGGCGTGGGCGGCGCCGCCGGGGCCGAGAGTGGGAGCGACGATCCCGAGATCGGGGTTGTCGTGGTGAAGACGGTCCGGATCTCGCGGGGTTGAACTTGGTAGCGAACTTTTTACACAAGGGACATACTTTGGTCACTTTGTGACAGTGGCGTGCTTGGCAATGGCGTCTATAGCCGGAGGACTGGGATAATTTTGGCATGGTCATGGGCATGTACGCAGTATTTTAGCGAATGACACAGGCTGCGTGGGCGTTGGCTTTTGGGGCGGTCGGTCAACATCTTGTCTGGGAATGATTACAGATGTACCTTGTACGGATACGAGTATAGATCACTAGCAAGACAGGGAACATGCACGAGACATTCGATTACGATATGGATGACAATATTTCCAATCAGCTGCCCCTTATCATTCACTATTGGACGAACCCTGCAGTTCTTCCGAGCCATTGGAAGGCATTGCCAGCCATTGGGGCGCCACCAAAGCCCAACCATGCCGACAACCAGGTTCACGGTTCTGGTTCTGTGTGACAGAACTGTTCCTTCCGAGCTCTAGCCTTCTTCTTCCCCAGGTCGGAACCATTTTCGGGTTCGTCGAGTGGCTGAACCCTGGACGCACACAATTCAGAAAAAGGGGCGCCAGCGCTCCGGTGAGCTCTCGAGTGTTTGCCTCTCAGGGAAACCCGAACCGCAGCCTGCAAGGATGCAAGGATGCAAGCAAATAAAGCATGGGGTGTCAGCACTATTGCCACCTCAAATCCCAAAACAAGCAATCAAAACTGCCGACTACCTGCATCTAACAACCCTTCCGACCCATGGCTGCATCATCCCCCCCATGCACGCCCCGCCCCTCCTCCGACGGCCAGCATCCGTTCATCTATCAAGGTTGCATTCTGCGGTCGGATTTCTGCAGCCTTTAGCGAGCGAATGTGCTTCCTTGATTGGAATGCCTGCCTTGCGTCTCTCCCCTGCGACATATCTCTCAATGTTGATTGAATGTGAGGGGGTTCGGGGTTCTGACCTCTCTGATCTTTTCCTTTTTTTCTTTTGCTTCTTCTAGTCGGCCCTTTCTCTAATAACGTCCCATCTTTTTTTCTCCCTCCTCTCACTTCCCAGCAAGCCCCCTCTCCGCGCCGGCGCAGGAAACAGACAGATATCCAATCAGATCCGCGCTGTGTTTGAAACAATGGCTGCCATCACCCCCCCAGACATGGAGAAATCCGCGGGAGCGACGAACATCACCAGCACCTCGTCGGAAGATCTGAGGATCAGCGACACCACCCCGCCCCCCGCGGGGCCGTTGCCGGGGTCCGGGTCGGAGTCGGACCCGGACTCGAAATCCATCCTCTCGCGGCTCCGACGACTCAACGCCCGCATCGAGGGCCTGGCCGGCTTCGAGGCCCGCGGCATCACGCGCGTGCTGCCGTCGGAGCGCCAGGAGCCCTCGCGCGCGGCTGACCTGCAGGTCGCCCTGCTGTGGTTCAGCGCCAACGTGTCGGTCAACAACCTCGCCGTCGGCCTCTTCGGGCCCCTCGTCTTCGACCTCGGCTTCCTCGATTCCGCCATGTGCGCCGTCTTCGGTGCCCTGCTCGGGAGCTGCTCCACGGCGTATATGAGCATATGGGGTCCGCAGAGTGGGAACCGGACCATGGTGAGCTTTGATGCCCCCTCGAGAATTGAAACGAGTGTTGTGTACTTTGATGGTTCGCTAATGGCACTTTGAATCCCTTGCGCTGGATAAGGTCGTGTGCCGGTTTTTCATGGGCTACTGGCCCTCCAAGATCCCTTGCTTCCTGAACATCGTGCTCATGGTCGGCTACTGCACCATCGACTGCATCATCGGCGGCCAGATGCTCTCCGCCGTGAGCGGGGGCAGCCTGTCCATCGTCGTCGGCATTGTCGTTGTTGCTCTGGTGAGCTGGGTGGTTGCCGTGTTTGGCATGGGACTGTTCCACCACTACGAGAGGTAAATGACATCCTGTTTACGCAGCCATAAGCTCCCCCTCTGCCTGTCCTCTGGGACCCCAATTTCAACATTCCCACTAACACTTGACCAGATACGCCTGGCTACCGCAGATCCTCGTCCTCTTCGTGCTCATCGGCTCCGCGGGCCCCTTCTTCGACGCAACAACTCAGTCGGGCGGAAACAGCGCCACGGTGGCTGCGAATCGGCTCTCGTTCCTGAGCCTATGCCTCTACGTGCCCAACTCATGGGCAGCAGCGGCATCAGACTTCTACGTCTACTACCCAGAACGCACATCCCGGATCAAGATCTTCCTCCTCACCCTCGTCGGCCTCTGGCTCTCCTTCTCGCTAGTCTACCTCCTCGGCATCGGCCTCGCCACCGGCATCCCCACCCACGCGGCCTGGTCGTCCGCCAACGACATCTCCACGGGCGCCCTCGTCGTCGCGGGCTTCGGCCCGCTGCGCGGCTTCGGCCGCTTCTGCTCCGTCATCGTGGCGCTCGGCGTCATTGCAAACAGCATCCCGGGGACGTACTCGGCCGCCCTCGGTTGCCAGGTTATGGGAAGGTACCCAAAGGTCGTGCCGAGGTGGGTGTGGTCGTGCGTGCTGATCGCCATCGAGCTCGTGCTCGCGCTTGCCGGGAGAGAGCACCTGTTTGTCATCTTCCAGAACTTCCTCGCGCTTATGGGCTACTGGATCGAGTTCATGATCTGTATCGTTGTGCAGGAACATCTCATCTTCCGCCGCGCGGGGGGGCCCAGGGGAGTCATCGATTGGACTAGGTGGGAGGACAAGTCGTACCTCCCCATTGGCTGGGCTGCGCTGGCGGCGTTCCTGCTCGGCTGGCTTGGTGCTGTGCTTGGTATGTACCAGATTTGGTACGTCGGCCCGCTGGCCGAGCTGGCTGGCTTGTCTGATGTTGGCGTCTGGGTGGGCTGCGGGTTTGCCTTGGTTTCGTTCCCGCCGCTGAGGTATATTGAGTTGAGGATGATCGGCCGGTAGCTGATTAAAATGTCATCTATCTCACGGGGATATGAATGAACAAGCTGTGGAAGACATGCGCAAGCGTCTTGTCGAACTTCAGGATACAACAGCGTTATATGGACAAATCCAAATAGCATCTCTAATTGATCCTATCATCGGAAAGAGAAGCCTGCTCAAAGTGGAACGCACTGATGTTTATGGCGATTGATTCCGCGCGCGGCGACTCGGACTGTACCGGTGGCACGTCTTTCCGAGCCAAGATCTCCGTTATTTCTCTAAAGAGGAAAACCATCGCACCGAGTAGGGCCGGAGCCAAGCCGGGGTGCCGGAATGGTTTCGGACCTGCTTTGCAACTTTAGGGAATGGTGCGTACCCGACGAGGGCCATTACGTCGAGACACTGGATCCCCTGTCGAAACCTGCCCTCCTCCACAGCAGTTCAATCCAATGGTGGTTAACCAGAAAGTGTACTGTTTCCATTCAAGGATTTAAAACCCCATTTCCTTTTTCTAACGGTCAGTCGAAACACTGAATTATGGCGTTGTGTGAACACTCGTCTCGCGCTGTTCATCACTGCTTCTTCGCAGTGAGGCCACGGCTCTGGGTCTCAGACCGGCAGACCCCCTAGAGGCTGTGCTAAAAACAGAGGTTGAGGAAGGCATGTCATGCAGAACAATGTGTCCTGATGCCGAACCAGCATGAGTAGATGACACGATGTCTAGGTCTGGAGATCGACTATGTCGAGCCTGGTCCTGGTCCGCAAACCATTTCTCCCGGATCCAGGGAAGAAGGTTATAGTACCCGCCGCAAGCGAACACCCCCAGCCACAATACGAGCTCTGGCCCGTATATGACCATACCAAGGATGTCCAGTCTCGGCTGGAAGAAGACCGACAGCAGAGAGAATAGGTCACCGGCGGCGTCGATACCCACAAAGATAAAGGAGATTCCCCGCACGGTTCGATGCATCGAGATATCCCAGTAATGTCGGAGCACGCCGGCCGCCAACAGGACCGCTGAGAGCACCGCCATGAGAGTCATTGGCCACTCACGATGGTGAGATTTTACAATGCGAAGACCAACGATCAGTGCCGCCTGAAATACTCGCCATAGCGACAGCAATTGGTACAACAACGAGCAGAGACCGCACGACAGTCCATTTCTGGTTGGTATATCAGTCGGAAATGCTTATCCAAATAAGAACACAAGATGCGGGAGAGATGACGTACTCTCTGGCAGTAATAGCATTGTATCCAGGTCACTAAGCTGAGGAATGTGAGGATCTGAGGCTGTATGCGCAGCGCAACATTGAACTCCTCGACGATGTTGTACACGCCGAGGGGTACGCCAGCCCAGGCCCAGAGCATCATCATCGACGGCTGGAGGCCAGTGGTATAATGTCGACGGTAGTTCACCACGATTTGGGGGATAAGCTGCACCGACCAACAGACCTGTGGGATGGGGGATGTGAGCTTCTCGCGACGCCATGTGGAAGGAGGGAGGGGGGCCGCATACTGCTCCAAGGGTTCCCAGGGCGTTGGCCGCCGCGGGAAAGTCCATCTTAGCAGATGGACGCCGACATAAAGGACGCCCCCGAAGCAGCAAAGCTTAAATGGAGCGAGTCTCCCAGGTGGACCTGTGGTGGAAGCTTGAGGCTACGGACGCGTGATATTCACGTGATTTTAGACGCACCGATGAACATGGAGGCGAAGTTTCGGGATAAAGGAAGCTCCCACTAATTACGATTGACGAGTTTATAGATGGCATGTTTCAAGTGCTTACCAGAGCTACCAAGGAGAAGTATGGCGGCAAGGTTGTGCTGCACACTGGCGAAGTTCAGGGTTGGTGATTGAGCTCTCAGGCAGATAGCCAAGTAAACAAAGGTTCTCCCAATGACGTCATCGAATCATGCCGAATCATCAAAAGTCGACGGTGGAGAGGTGGGTAATTAGGTGGGGTTTCGGCGAGTGTGAATTTGTCAGCTCAATCACCTAGGTAGAAAACCATCTAGTGTAGCAACTTCAACTGCAACCCTAATCCCCTCACCAGTGTGTGCAATAGAACCTCGAATATGAAAACCATCGGCATCTTCCCGGCCTCGGGCGCGCTCGGCGGCAGCACCTACCGGCATCTCTTGAAGAATGTCCCCGGAGACAAGGTCATCCTGATCAGCCGGTTCCCCGAGAAGGTCCCGGACACGTACGTGCAGGGCGGCGTGCGCCTCCGCCAAGCATCATACGAGTCCAGCCCGGAGGAGCTGCAGGCCGCGTTTGCCGACATTGATGTCCTCTTCCTGGTTTCGTATCCGAGCTTCGTCCACGAATACCGCGTCAAGGTAATTAATCTACAACCCTCTCTCAATCTCTAATAAATTGTTAGCGCACTGGAACTGAACGGAATGGAGCATAGGTGCAAATCCCCGCCATTGACGCCGCCCGCCGCGCCGGCGTGAAGCACATCTTCTACAGCTCACTCGGCTTCGGGGGCAACCTCACGGACCAGTCCCTGGCAGTGGTGATGCAGGCGCACCTCGACTGTGAGCGCCACCTCGCCAAGCTGGCGGCCTCGGACCCGGCCGGGTTCACGTACACGTCCGTCCGCGAGGGCCTGTACTCGGAATCGTTCCCCATCTACACGGCCTTCTTCGACGCGGCGCGCCCGACGCCCGAGATCCGCATCCCCCACGACGGCTCCGGGCCGGGCGTCGCGTGGGTCAAGCGCGACGAGCTGGGCGAGGCGACGGCGAGGCTGATCGAGCGGTACGCGAAGGGGCCGGCTGAGGAGTTCGCGTACGTCAACGCCAAGGTCCTGTTGACGGGGAACAGGCCCTGGACGCTTGCCGAGACGGCCGAGTGCCTCGGTCGGGCTATCGGAAAAGACGTCGGGATCCGGAAGGTGGGTCTGGACGAGTATGCCAGCCAGCCCCAGGTCCTCGGCAAGTTCGGCACGCCGGAAATGGGCAAGTCGTGGGCGTCGGCATGGGATGCCATTCGCGCGGGGGAGACGGCGGTTGTGACGCCGACGTTGGGAGAGATTCTGGGCAGGAGGCCGGAGGACTTTGATGTTACTATCAAGGCCCTGGTAGGATCTAATTAGATTTGCCAGGGGCAGTGGCAGGAACAGAGGCTGAAATAGAACACATCATGCGAGGAAGGCTTGATGAGCCCCTGACAGACTGCTTTGAAAATGGCAGATAGACAGACCTCACCAAGGCCAACTATTGGAACACGAAGAAGCATTGTTTGAGTGTGGTTTCTATCTCTTGCCCTCCCCGCCTCTATCTAGTGTACAGCGATGCCGAGGGGAACGGCTTTCATTCTCCAGCAAACCACTCGTCCTGCAGCAGTTCCTTGGCGGTCGGCCGGTCACGCCAGTCCATCTTCATGATCTTTAGGATAAATTCCTTGTCTTCCTTACTGACTTCCAGTTCTGTAACGAAGCGGAATGGCATCATGGCTTCTGGTGGGATCAGGTTCATGATATACGAGATTGACATGAGAGTCTCCTTGTTGGCAATCTCTCTGTACTTTGGTGGGAAAGGGCCAAAGTAGCGGTACTGAGACATAACCACTTCGACGTTGTAGTTCTTGTTGCCATGGTGAGCATTCTTGGGGCGGAAGATGTTGAAATCGCCCCCATAGATCAAACTTATAAGCTGTTCAGAGTTAGGTATTATTTTTCTTTAACATTGTTAAACTTACCACTGTCCCGAATGACCATATGTCTGTTGCTGTATTCCATGGTGTCTCTATGAGGACCTCTGGGCTGTTCCAGAGTGGCCTGCCAATTACTGTGCCTGTTTTGGCCCATTCACTGTCTTGAGGAGAGGTACTGCCAAAGTCTCCCAATTGGACATCAGAAAAGCGCACCTCATCCTCGCCATCTCTGTAGTTGACAAAGACATTATTCAGTTTGACATCTTCGCCAGCAAGGTTAGATATAATTATAGATAACTTGATAATTTCAGAGGGATTTGTTGGTTACCTGAATGGACATAAACCATCTTTATGCAGGACACTTAGGGCCTGAAGCACCCGTTTCGAAATATACTTGATTTCCTTTCGGTTCAGTGTCTTTTAAATTGACGCCTCCAAAAGGTGGTTGTCAAGGTGCTTGAGCACAATTGATGTCGGTTCAGCCGGGTCTTCGATCTCGTCAATCATCGGCCGTATATTATGGGAAGCCCGATCCTGAAAGCGTCTCAGGATATCTCTCTCGTTCTCGACCCGCGGGTGGCCACGAACGCTCTTCACAACAAAGGTCATGTTGGCATGGTTCCTACAATTGGTGAGTCACATTCCCATGCGGCAGCAGCCGGGGCACAAACCTTGCAAACCACACAGATCCTGGATCTGCCTGGAGATGGTGTATGTCTCCAGGCGACCACGAAGCACTTGTCCGAAACGAAGAGTCGATGGCATTGTCTAGGAGTTGAGCGCCCGTTGATTCGGGACGGAACGCGCTTCGTTAGCCATTAGGGTGGAGTTGGTTGAGGAGGGACCTGAAGGAGGCCCCGGAAGTTTGATTTTTCGACGGACGGACCACGTAGATATCATGGAATTCCTCCTATTGGCTCGCAAGCCCAAGGGAGACAACACGACGTCTAAGGTACATGTACCTCCATACCCGTATATTTCCTCCGCTTTGTTTTTCCTATTGTTTATTTTTACTCCTTTCCCCTCTCAGAGAATCTGTGGCCGGGATAACATCGGCGATGCCTAAGAAAATCGGTTGTAAGAGGTACCCGACTTCCTTACTCGAAATTGAAGCCCTGTGATACAATTATGGACGTCGAAGGTGAATTGCGAAGTCCCCGGAGAGTTCTGGGGGGATTTCTCAGCAACCCTTGCGTATTGTCGTCGTATCTATCGAGACCTTGTTATGTCGCAGAGCTCCGTTGATTCCCATTGGCAGTCGCCTCACATCCGTCGATGGCGTGATCGCTCGCCGCATTTGTCATCACCACAACGATATATATAAGCGTCTGTACTCGTCATCTGCCTGACTGGCATATGTACCGAAAGTACACATCAGCTCACAGTACCATAACTTCAAGTCTTGGACTCTTGCAGACGGCATGCCGGAGCCAAAATCGTTGCATCTCACCGCCTTCATGCGGCCGGTTAGTCTGCACACCGGCGCATGGCGGTACCCAGGCTCGTATGCGGACGCCAACTTCAACCTCGGGCACCTCAAGTCCTTCATCCAGAAGCTCGAGGCGGCCAAGTTCGACGCCTTCTTCATGGCAGACCACCTGGCTGTGCTGAACATGCCCGTGGAGGCGCTGAAGCGCAGCCAGACGGTGACGTCCTTCGAGCCCTTCACGCTGCTGTCGGCGCTGTCGGCGGTGACGGAGCGTATTGGGCTCGCGGCGACGGCGTCGACCACATACGACGAGCCGTTCCACGTCGCCCGGCGCTTCGCCTCGCTGGACCACCTCAGCGGCGGGCGCGCCGCCTGGAACATCGTCACCACCGGCAACCCGGAGTCGGCCAAGAACTTCAGCCGCGACGAGCACATGGAGCACGGCGACCGGTACAAGCGCGCCCGGGAGTTCTACGACGTCGTCACGGGCCTGTGGGACAGCTTCGCCGACGACGCGTTCGTGCGCGACCAGCAGACAGGCATATTCTTCGACCCGGACAAGATGCATGTCCTCAACCACGAGGGCGAGAACCTGAAGGTGAGAGGCCCGCTGAACATTGCCCGGCCTGTTCAGGGTTGGCCCGTCATCGTGCAGGCCGGCCAGTCCGAGCCGGGCAGGCAGCTGGCCGCGGAGACGGCCGAGGCGGTCTTCTGCGCCCCGCGGGATATTGAGTCGGCCAAGGCGCTGTACAGCGATATCAAGGGGCGCGCGGTGGCCGCGGGCCGCAACCGCGACCACCTCAAGATCCTGCCGGCAGCCCTCATCGTCATCGGTGACACGGTGGAAGAGGCGAGGGCCAAGCGCCTCGAGCTTGACAGCCTCGTGCACTATGACAGCGCCGTTGCGTCGCTGTCGATCGCGCTCGGCGCCGATGCGTCCGCCTTCGACCCGGACGGCCCGCTGCCGGCGGACCTTCCGGAGACGAACGCGAGCAAGTCCAGCCGTGCTGGAGTGCTGAAGCTTGCCGAGGAGGAAGGGCTGACGGTCCGGCAGCTCGCGCAGCGGTACGGTGGCTATTCCGGGCTCGCGTTTGTGGGCACCCCCGAGACGATCGCCGCCGAGCTGGGTACGTGGCTGGCTGAGGAGGCGGCCGATGGCTTCACTGTCGTCTTCCCGTTCCTGCCGCAGGGCCTCGACGATGTTACTCAGCGGCTGGTGCCTGAGTTGCAGCGCCGGGGTATCTTCCGTCGAGACTACGAGGGGACTACGTTGAGGGAACACCTTGGCCTTCCGCGGCCGAAGAACCAGTTTTTCTAAGAAGTAAAATATGGCTTGATGGTCGAGAGACCAGTGTTTGTATTAATTATCGTCGGGAGGAAGATGGGTACAAAACATAAAGTTCACCACGCAATAATGCAAATCACTACTATTGCTCCATGATCTTCACCCTGTCTCTGACCTCCCAGTCTCAACCTAGCAAGCCGAATTCGTCTGCGTGAGAAGGCCGAGTTGCCACGGCAAAGAATCGTAGCTACCGCTTGCTGTCGGGCTCAGGCCCTGGTAGAGATAGCGCAGATCGCACGGGCTGATGGTCAGGGTCTGGTCAACTTGGTCGCGCACCACTTCGCCGTGGCTGATGCTCTTAGTCCATGGCTGTCCGTCGAAAACGACGTTGTTAGACCGGGCGAACGGGTTGTCCTCGGTGTCGGCGAGGCCGGTCCACGGGCCGGCGATGCTGCTCGCTGTCCAGCTACGGAAGTACCGGTTACCGTCGCTGCCGATGGCTTCGACGAGGAGGAGATAGCTGCTGCTGGTGCTGTTGCCGTCGCTGGCAAGATGGTATACGTTCGAGGCCTCGAATAACTTGAACTTGTCCGCGTCGGACAGTGCGATCACGGTATTGCCCATGCCACTGGGGAAGTCGGCGAGCGACGTCTGCGAACGGTAGAGGCGCCCGTTGTCGTCGGACGAGAAGAGGTGGCAGTCGGAGGCGTCGCAGATGACCCACATGTCAACCCAGTAGCCGCCGTCAAGGTTCTGGGAAATGATGTCCGGCGTGTCGCTATAGAAGTTCTCGGGAGCGCTCCACCCCGCTGGGTTGCTGATGTCCTTGTTGGTGGAGTAGGCGGCGTTTCCGTTCTGGAAGATGAGGTACCAGAGCCCCTGTGGCTCGAAGTAGAACACCTGGGGAGCCGCGCGGTAGCCCGAGCCAATCGGGGTCTCGTCGAGGTAGTGGAAGGTGGCTGAATCCGCTTGGGAGAAGTCGGTGAAGCTCAAGTAGACCAGGTTGTAGCCCGACGCCTGAGACGTGCTGGCAAAGACGTGATACGTCCCGTTGATTTGTACGATGGAAGGGTCTTTGATTCCAGCAATATTCCGACTATCGTTCTTGGGACTGATGAGTGCTCCGCTGGAGCTCCATTCAAAGCTGCTTGGGAGACCGGCCGTCTGCCTTGTCGTCACCATGGGCGTGTCGGCTGACCCGCCGAGAGGCACATGACGGCCTGCCAACTTGCTGGCAGCCGCAGTGCAGACCGTTGCTGCAAGCACGATGAATGACAGCATTTTTTCCGGACACAACCTCGAAGAAATGGCACTGTTGAGGGTCTTCAAGACTCATCATGCTACGGCTCTCCGCCCTTCTTTTATTTATACTTCTACTCCAAAATCCTTGGATAAACTTGAGGGAAGCGAAGTCCGGTTCGGACCGGAAGAACCGATGCTACATGCTCCCAAAAGGGGGAGGGGGGGCGCGGCAAGCAGAGGGCAACGAGTGAAGGTGCTATCTATGGCTAGGCTTACGAGCCGCAGCTGCAATCTTTTGAGGCTCGGGAAGTAAGTAGACGGACGTTCTATTTGCCATATTAATTCCAGCATGGTTATCGTTCCTCTCAGAGAGCGGAAAGTTCCCAATCCAGGACCATGCGGACTGCTACCACAACACAGGCATGCCTGCACCGGGTATGTGGGGAAATGATGGAACATCCGGTAACAGAGATAATTGGGGCGCTTCTCTCATTTAAATCAGAATTGCGGCCAGCCCTCGGAAGCCACCGTTCCGCGGCGCATTTGGTAAGACGCACCCTTGATTCACGGACAGGCGTGAATGAGTGCAAAGAATACCTGGATATTAATAGAGTCTCGTATACACCGCCGCCTCAAAGCTTGGTTGGTTTCATAATAATACATGCTTCACAGTCGCTTACTTGCCTCGTAATTGCCCCTAAGCTTACCCATGGGCCCCTATTCAATACCACCTGGAAAGCCGAGTCAGTTCACAACTTATCGCTTGTCTCTTGCAGAATTGCGTTTAGTCATCTGCACTCGAGGTCTTCCATAGAGCCTTATAGCTTGTATATTTGACTTTGCTAATTACCTTTTCAATATACATTTTGCCCCCCTAGCCAGCAAGCTTATTACTCTAAGGTTTGGAGACGAACCTAAACTGCAAACTTAAGTTTCAAGGAATAAGTCATATAATCACTTGTAAACCGTCGTCCTTCTCCCGAAGTTTGAATCCAACGCAACCGTTTCACCATCCAATAACTTATCAGAACCCTGCCCAACCTCTCTTCCACACTGAGGACACAAACTATATCTCCGAAGGCCATGGAGACATCGGAACATCCCTCTCGGGAGCCAAACCCTTTAACCTCGAGTGATAGGGCCGTCTTTGAGTCTGCCCTGTAGTCCGAGACAATCCGCTGCAGGCAGCTTATAAGCGATCCGGCCAACACAACTCCCTGCTCGCGCCAAATCGCCAGGAATCTGAGGAGGCACTGTCGCCCCGCGTTAAAACACATTCGGGATGGTGGCGGAGAGGAGAGCTCAAGGACATCCAAAAATTGATAACGAACGTGAGGATGGAACTCCACTTTGATCGTTGGCAAGACAGTGAATGGCGACAGGAGGTTGACGACTTGCAAAATGTCCATCTCAGAGTGCTTTGTATTCGATATCGGGAAAGTTGCGCGCCGTTGCCTGGACACGCATCATGCGAGAGAGGCTCTTTGGCTACAATTCCACCCGGATGAAGCGACGTTGGGCTCGCAGTCCTTCGAGGTCATTGCACAGACAATCCTCGACGACCGCACTTATCTGGACCAACTCGTTCCTGCTGACTCTTGGAACCTTATTCCGACCCTATTCGCGGCCATCTGCCCCTGCTCAGGCTTACTGGGTCGACCGAATCTATTTGAACAACGTTACAGTCGTGGGATGGAGACTCGCCAAAGATATCCATGCTGAGGACAAGGAGCCGTCGCAAATGGAAAAGGCGCATAATAGAGTGCGTCTAGTTTATTCGCTGCCAGCCCAAGCAATGGGACGGACTGTCTCGCCAGAATTTGCAGATTAATTAGAATTCATGAAGTATTCTCCGAACCTTCCTTGCAGAAAGTCAGGTACCCAAGGCAGCCTGATAATTATATGAACCCGGACCAAGAATAAATAGTGGCCAACCACTCCATGATCAACAGTTGCGGTGAATCACCCAATTCATTAATTACCCCATCAATTATTGATTATTGGTCAAAGTCTCCAGCGTAGAGGATATCCCGAGGGTCACCATTCACCCTCTTCCAGAGTGCTCGTGCCTCATGTTCCAAGTCCCTCTTCCCTAGCGCAGTGTTGTTGGCCGCTTGCAACTCCTTGACCGAATTTTCTCGCTCGAGCTTGACTGTTCAAATCATCAGTACATGCCAACCAGGCCAGTGCACAGAAACATGATGTCTTCTTTGCAACGACCAACCAGAAAACAACTCACCATGCAGATACACCGCCGTCCGCTTCCCGCTGAACAGCGCATGCGGCACGTTAGTGACGTTATCCGAGTTGGCATCGCCAATGGCATATATGCCATCGATGTTAGTCGCAAGCCCATTAGCCGGATCCGCCGCCAGCCGGCCACCATACAACGCCACGCCGGCGTCGGGCCCGATCCGCGACGCCTGCTCGGCATCGAAGCTCGTCAGGAACGCCGCCCGCTCCACGGGCGCGCCCTCGGAGAACTCGACGCGGAACTGGTCGTACTCGGCCACCGACGGCAGGCTCGCGTCCGTGTCGTTGGCCGTCCCGTTGCGCAGGCGCGTGATGGCCGTGATGGTGCGGTTCTCCACCGTCACGTTATGGATCTGCAGGTACTTCTGCCACTGCGGGAACTTGTCCTCGGTCCGGGCGCGCGCCTCGGGCGTGTCGGTCCCGTTGACGAAGGCGATGATGTCCTTGTTCAGCGTCAGCACCTCGCGCACCGTGCCCGGGGCCGTCTCGAGAGAGCCGATCAGTCCCAGGGGCTGGTCGGCGTGCTCGTGCCCGTCGCACCACGGGCACCAGTAGATGCCTTTGCCCCAGTTCTCGCTCAGGCCTGGTGTCGAGGGGAGGAGGTCGCGTAGGCCCGTCGCGAGGACGACCTTGCGCGCCGTGTGGGTCTCCGTCTGGTTGGATGGGGAGGTGGTGGAGATGGTGAAGTAACTGCTGTCGGACGAGGGTGTGATCTTGGTGACTGTCCCGTTGGTCATGTTCACCGTCGAGTAGTGCGAGAGCTGCTGGCGAGCGGCCCAGCGAAAATATGCCGGGGTGACGCCTGATTAAATCACCGCCATGTCAGGCTCCAGAATCGGCGGTGAGGACGGAGGAATTCTCGGATACGATAATAAACTCACCATCAAAGCCGAGGACGTCGTGCATGTGCCTCGTCGGGCCGTTGCGATACACCCCGGAGTCGATCAGGAGGACATTTCGGCGCACTCGGGCGAGGCCGCTCAGGGCGCTCAGGCCGGCGGGGCCGCCTCCGATAACGATTGCATCCCACTGCGGTGGCGCTGCTGCGTCTCGGGGAACAACTGCTGCGAAGGCGGCCGAGATCAGTGCCGGTAGCGTAAGAGTGTGGAGCAGCCGCATTGTGAAGGTGGATATGTGTGTGTGTCTGACACAACTATGCGGGCACTAGGTGAATGGACTGTGATAGTGGGAATGGCTCAATGGCTGACGGTCTATTGAGTGGTGAGGTTAATATATATAATTACTCGCCAGATGAGCTCCATTGTTGACATACGGATACAGTACCAGGAAACTAAGGGGATCGCCAAGGCTTGAGAAATGAACGAAAAGGTCGATCTTCGCGGGCGACTGGCGACGTGGCGGGTGAGTTGTGGGGTTATGATCGCCAGTGGCTGCTGTTCAGCTACTCGGTTATGCTCGATTTGAACAGGCCGAGTCGCTGATCGTCCTCGCAAAGGTATAAGTAGCGTTCCAAAAATCGGGCCGACCCGTCACTCTATCGAGACAAACTCAGTTCTCACGCAGGTGGCACAAGTGACACGGGAAACCCGCTGCAGTAGCGTGAGCACGAAGAAAACTGCCTGCATTTTAACTCACGAACAGTTCTCGGGTAATGGAGTTTCAACGGGATCTGAACCTTGCCTATCATGCATTGCCACCGACCGACGCACACAACTGGTTAGACAAAGGCGCTGTGCGACTGTTCATTAGCGGCAGGATATTAACCAGGACATTGGGAGCGGTGAACCTGGTTTTCCGGAGTAATTACGAAGCCGCAGTAGTCACACCGTGCCCAAATAGTGCTATGGTTTGCGCCGAGTGTTTTGGAATGAAGCGAAGCTGAAAAATATCTTATTGCGGCATCGCTCTCTGTACCACCGCTATACCAACTGGGTAAATCCTGCCTTGTCAAGCACACCATTTTCCGATACTTGTACTGTGTAAAGGGCCTGGTAGAAGAATGGAAGCGTGGGACAGCATATTTCAGCAGATAACGGCCCTTCCCTTCTCCGCAATCCCCCTCTCATGCGTCGGACTCACATCCATAAGTGTATCCCGCAGGCCCATGTGTCGCGGATATGGCCGAACGAGTATGACACTAGACTCCACGTTTGTCATACGCACCCAATATTCTTAGCTTTCCACGGGTTGGCTAACTAGATGCGTGATGCCCACCGTTCCTTCGCCCAGATACAACTCTACGAACCGTTTATTCCACCATCATTTGGCAGCCACGGGTCAATTCCATGTTCATCGATACTTGGGAGAGTCAAATACGATGTTGAAAATCGGGCCGAAGTATTCGTGGAAGTTCCTCCCGACACTAGTAAATAAACAAGATGTCCTTCGAATCACTCACAGGCAAGGAAATCAAGTCCCTAGCCGTATAGAAGTGAGATTTTGCGGAATAAGCCAGCCACGGGCATGAACATACAACTTTCAAGGTAGAAAAATATTGGAAACTAGCACCGAGGCACAGTTGCTCCGAACTACCAAGTGTTGTGGGCTGCTGCGAGACATCAACAACGTTGTCTCAGGACTCGGAAAATCAGTTGTCCCAAGAGGGCCGCCGTGAGTGGTGAGGTAAAACATACATGCTTGTTACCTGCCTAGCTAACCAAACGCTCGGGTAGAGCCGTTCGGCAGGGGTGCAGATACGTAACCCACCTTTGAGACATTGGTCCATGTCCGGGATAGGCAAAGCTCAAGCTCCACCACCAAGTCAATGCAGCAAAGTGCCTGGATCTAATCAAACGCTGGGATTGATACTAATCTGACAAATGGTGCACAGCTGGCTAGGTAGTGTTAACTTGATGGGAAGGGCGAAACCCAGCCTCAGAACGTGAAACTACAGTGGGTGCCTAAATACTTCCCCTCCTTTTCCCGAGTTTTGACATACGAGTGAGTCAGTGAACGAACGCCATGCCACTTCGATGGCCAATCATGAACCATTCATCCCACCAAGAGCGCCACAACCAAAGCCAAGATGTCAAAGAATCGGTCCAATATTCTGCCTGCTTACGAAATTGCCAGCATATATAGCTTTACCATAATGTCCTTCGACTAGAATTTCTCATGAAGAAGAGGAAACCCAATTGTCCGGACTCAACTCAGTCTTGTTTCACATCTCGAGCATTCAAGAAAATCAACCCTCTATTCCGGTACTCCGCTAACTGTCACCATGTCTCTCAACAAGATCACGACTTGCCTCTGGTTCGACGGCCGCGCCGAGGAGGCGGCAAACCACTACATCGCCATCTTCAAGAACTCGGAGATCACGCAGATCCAGCGCGACACCGATGCCGGCAAGGAAGCCCCTGGCGGAGATACGGGGACGGCAAAGGTCGTGGCCTTCAAGCTAGACGGCCGCCCATTTATTGGGCTCAATGGCGGGCCGTACTTCAAGTTCAACGAGGCCATCTCGTTCCAGGTCGAGTGTACGGACCAGGCCGAGATCGACTCATACTGGGAGAGGCTTGGCGAGGGGGGCGACGAGAGCAAGCAGCGGTGCGGATGGCTGGTGGACAAGTTTGGCGTGTCGTGGCAGGTGATTCCGAAGCAGCTCAAGGAATTTCTGGGCGGTCCGGACAAGGAGGGGGCGGCTAGGGCAACTTCGGAGATGATGCGGATGAAGAAGCTGGATATTGCGGCCCTGAAAAAGGCGTACGACGGGGAGACTTAAGATCAACAACGATATGACCACAATCCTGAAATGAAAATAATTTGCTTGAAATTTCCTGACAATCCCATAACGCTCAGCTTTTCAAGTCAAGACCACGAATAGACACCTCCAGAGCATATAGCTTGGGATTAACAAGACTCCGGATCCCGCAATAATGTGCTCCAAAGCGTGCTGTTGCAGCCCCGGATGTCACCGTCTCCGCCCCCGTCCTCTCCTTCCCCTCACCCAACTTGGGCGGCGTCGGTGCCCCGATGTACCACACCCGAGTCTGGTGATCGCGGACTGCCTGGGTTATTGCGCCGAAGCTGATGCCGGGATACGGCTTCGACAGCTTCCACTGGTGCAGGGCCTGGATCAGTGTGCCGAGGAGAAACGCGTCGCACCCCACGGGGCAGGAAGCTCGACCGTCGCGCAAGTCATCGACCAAGCTCTGGAGACTTGAAAGGACCTTGCCTATCAGTTCCTGCCGCTGTTTGTCTATGCCCTCTGTGTCAAGAATAGTAAGTAACAAGGTTCCAACTCTGCTGTGCCAAGCAGCTTCTTACTGATGACATTGTTCTGTATCGGAAGGCCAAACAGATCGATCGGACCCGTGCTCTGAGAGATTGCCGTGCGCGTAGCAGCCCTGAATAATTCGGGCTGTCGGAAGACGTGGGCAACAAAGACCCAAAGAGCCAGTTCCCTATCCGATTTAACTGAGATGGGCTTTGACTTTTCAAGCTGGCTAATCCATCTGTCGGCATACGCTTCAACGGCCTCGTAGCATTGAAACGCGTCGACAAACGAGGCGACCTTCGCCAGCGTCTCCAAGTCCAGCGATTTGGGCACCCGGAGGCCTCTGCCGTGGATGACATCCAACACAATCTTGACGGCGGTGGAGTCGAAGCCGTCCAGCTTGACGTGGACGCGACCGTCGGGCTGGATGGCGTCGGAGTTGTCGTGCCCGCCCCAACCGTACTGGCTTCTAAAGACTCGAGACGCCAGGCTCATGTGCTTTGACGAGACTTTGATTCGTAAATCGGGCGATCCATGGTTGGAAGTGCCGTTCGCTAACCGCCACGCCTTGGCTGGGCTCACGGAAAGCTTTGGCGGTTCGTCCTGGCTGTCATCACCACTGGACCTTGACAGGATGATCAAGGCGTCGGCGTCCCGGTCAACCTCGTATATGGACATATTCGCAGCAACAACTAGATACTGGACAGGAAATATTGATAGGGGCAGATTTTCGGAGCTTTGGGTATTTCATTCTCCAATTGACAGTAACCCCTTTTGAAATTGCGTGATAAGCCACCCTCGTCGCGCCATGTTTGGGGGGGATTGGTTACCCCGCCGGCAGCATTGGACACGACGAAGAAGAACTCCAACACACCCTGAATACATGTTAGGTCATGAATTTAGGTACGTTTGCAGCCAGGGGATTCAGCTACATCTTACAGGCTGGCAAAGCCTTGCTAGGTCTAGATACATTTTAGCAGGCCTGCCAAAGCTAGTTACCATTATTCTTTCTCTTATATAAGACGAATCTAGACAACCGCACCCTAGTCTGGCCTACATTGTGCGTCGTCACTTTTGCTTAGGCTTGATCAGGCGCTGCTTACTTTTGCTTACCCTGTTTACCCTTTTAGGTAAAGGGCGTTGCTGCTGCACACTAGGAATTGCTTTAACTCTAGCCAAAAGGGGTGGGGGGGGGGGGGGGGGGTTGCAAAACAATGCACTACTGATATTTTTGATAGCGAACTCGGAACGTTCAGTCGACTCGCTGTGTCTGTTCGTCTCGATTACATAAAGCGCGTGGTTACGAATTATCTTGAAGAAGAACGGCTTCTTCGGGCTCTCCTTGCTCAGTTCAGAGGCATTGCTAGCCTCCCGACCCGCGGGTGCTCAAGCTGGCGCATAATTTGAACAAACAGGGACGCCATGACGAAGCGGAGGAGATGGCGCTGGAAGTCCTTTCGCTGCTTCAAGGAAATGAGATATATGCTTGGAGAATTGTCGAGAGGATAGAATCTCGAAAATCGTTTCTCGCAGTTAGTTTAACCAAGGGAAGACTATGGCAGCAGAGCAGACTATGCGAGACGCGATATAGATGATTGTGGATCGGTGGGGAACACAACCTTCCTAGGTCCCTAAATTCATGAATGTTCTGGAAGGTTGGCTTCGAGTTTAGGGCCGGAAGGAAGACGCCAACACACTACAGGGAGAAATAGAAGAGTTAATCGGGAAGGATGAGATTGGCGAGTAGCTTGATGAGGTGCAAGGCTTGCTTTGTTGACTACATAGCTTCTGTCTTCATCTTCTTTCTCAGAGGATCAATCACCGATCCACTTTCCACAAGCACCAGCTCATCAACTCTGTCCATGGCATATTCGACCCGCTTCCAAGTCTTCAAGCTCCCAGTACTCGTATCGAGTTCCCAAATCCGCGTTCGTCGGTGAAATCGCATTCCGCCATACGAACAATATCCCCCGAACCCGCTGCCACCTCCATAGCATAGCCAAAGGCCAGGCTGAGGGGGTTTGTGGCCATCCTGCTGCGTTTGTTGTGGCAGTAGAGCGCAAAAGTCATTCACGTGATTGTGCCTGCAACCTAATGCTGATGTGCCTCCTTTGACCAAAGTGTCGTAGAAATGGGAATTGAAGCTAGGACATTTAGACGGTTCCCTCCGGTGGCTGTTGCGTATACTAAGATGGCGATCACCGAATTCGGGAAGAGGGATGTGTAGGAAAGCCAGAGAGAGATGAAAGCGGATGTCGTTATCGCCCTTCTCACGCGCGCTTCGTTGCGCTTGGAAAGTGTTTGTGAACCAGTCAATTTGGCTTTGCTTGATAGGGTCATAGTTGGGATTGTGTATCTTGCTTGGTATTTGACCGTGCGAATCCAGGAAATATAAAGTTGATAACGGGAGCTGTGATGGCGTAGGAGCTAGGACCTGAAGGTAGAAGTTGCCTATGCCGTCAACATGCTCTAGGCCTGACTTGCAGAGGCTAAAAGGCAGATTATGAAGTATTGACATCTGTGCCGTGCCTGTAATCTAGTTAGCAAGAATGAACAGCTATCATTCCTAAGACCTAGCGTATTGGGGAATGTATAACTATCTTGAGGAGCAAAGCATTCTACACCGTTTGCGAATGTGCGAGTGTGTTGCCGATAGCTAGCTCTTTGTACTGGCTACCTTATGAAGGAAATTACTCACGTGATAATGCGTGGATACCCTCACTATCGTGATTGCCAAAGACGGCTGCGAATGGGATTGAACGCTCGATGATAGGAGCAACCACCTTGAAGAGGGCAGATTGGCTGTCGGGGATGTCGTGGTGCAACTGATCTCCAGTGAGAACCACAAGGTCTGGTTTCTCGACATCCAAGATCCTTCCAATGAAGCCAACCGTAAGTGGGTCAGCCTCGCTCTCTGGCAGATTGTTCCCATGGGCATCAATAGCATCTTTGCACACCCCGACACCAGTGACCATGTGCGTGTCAGAGATCTGGACAATCTTGAATTTGCCATCCTCCCTGACTCTTAAAGCCGCCCGAGCATCTGGTCTCGGCTTGGCCCTGCCGTGGAGTACGCTCAGTCTTGCAACCGGGACCTTTGGCTGACCGTTAAGTTGGAGCTATGATCGCATGAGAGCTCATTGTGGTCGTGGATCAACGGCATCCATACCAAAGAGAACTTCCACCTCTGTCACAGCCTGGTCAATCATGCCAGAGAACTTGCCTCTTAGTAACCAGATTCCGCCGGGTCGACTCTCCCATGAATGACCTGAGCTAGGGTTGGGAGGCGGATCGCTGACTCTGATATCCATAACCAGCAGGTCCTCAGCTGCAAGCTCTTCCTCATTCGCTAGCGCCACATACAGCCATGCACTCTGCTGAGATGTATATAAGTAGAGCTCCTTCTCTATGCGGTGCCATATTCGCGGGTCCAGTTCGCAGGTGGAGGGAGAAACTGTCGGAGAGAAGATGCATACGGTCAGATCCGTGGCGACTGGATGAGGAACAACGGCCGTAATATGGGAAGTAGACGATGTCGCCGTTTGGAGACACCTTTCCTGAGAGGGACAGGACTCCAGCAGACAAGAGGAGACGGATGCTGGCATCGGCATTGAGGCAGAGAGCGTTGAGGCGCGAAACGAGACTAGACGAGGTAGTGAAACGGCGAAACAGTGAAGTAATAAAAGGGTAAACTCTTCGCCAAAGCGGGAATTGTAAAGACGGGGTAAGGGCGAACGTTGGAATGAGATGGAGGTTGTGAGGGGTTGAGAAATCTAAACGCCGCTGCTGAGGAAGCTAAGCTACCTACCTACCTCATTAAACTGGTACTTGGGGAAACAAAAATCCCGGGAGAAACCTGCAGCTCCCAGCCACTCAAAAGGCCGCCCACTTTGCGTCTGCCATGTCACTTCGACCGCTGCACGAGGCCGTATCATTTTTCTGCACATCAAGCATCTCCTTATACGTGGCATTGCGACGAATCCCTCCCTCTGCATGCACTGGTTGAACCGGGGCGTCCAGCCCACTGAATGGTAGCAGCCGCCCCGGATCGACGACCGGGCGGAGACGGGCAGGACAACGGTGAAGGCTTCGATCTCGCCCCAGTGGATCTCTATCTCGGCCGTAGGCTTGAAGCCCTTTGCGTCGCGCTTGGCGAAATCCTTGACCTCGAGGACCACCTGGTTGGCAAGGCTGTTCTCGGCGAGATACGTGGCAATGTCGCCGAGGAACTGGGGAGGATCCCGGTGTCACATAGCCTACATAGAGCTATATCTGATTCGTTCAGGGTTTGTACGCCGTACAAGACTTGCACCAAGTTGGTTAGCGTGCCGTCATAAGGAGATATGTAATTCATATCAAAAGTCGACCTCTTGCTGGGGTCTGGATTTGTCTTAGATAACCTGCTGTTAGTCACGGTTGGTGTTGCATTGTAGGAAAACACAAAGGAGACAAGACATACCTGTAGGTCGAAGAACCACGACAACAAACTACAAGATTTTGTACTGTATTTATTTATATTCCACTAGCAAGTAGCAGTTATCGTGGCGGCACCAGCCAAGCCTAGAGCGGTAGAAAACAAGGTGCCATCAGGTTGATTCCCAACTCTGCTTTCACCCATGGTACCCAGCAACAATGCCATCATGTCCATCCTTGGCCTGCACTCAGCTAAGGGCCGGGAGGAAAACCAGCCTGCTTCCCATCAAGGAGTCACCCTGCGCAGCATGATCTCCTTCCTGGCATCGGGAATAATACTACTGGCAACGACAATGTTGTCGAAACGCTTGGTCTCGCCCTCAGGCATCTTAAAGTCAAAGTCCAGCAGCAGGCGCGCTAGGATGAGCTTGATCTCATTGGCAGCGAAGAACCGGCCCGGACACGCGTGGCGTCCGTAGCCGAAGCCCATGTTCTCCTTTGTGACGGTGACAAACTGGTACTGCTCCGTGCTCTTATAGCCTATCGGATCGGCCGTCTCCCCGCTGCGGAGCCGATAGAAGCGGTATGGATCGAAAGTCTGGTCGTCTGTCAGCAGCCGGGCATCACCCGAGAGTGCGGCGGGAATCACAAGTATTTAGGGGACATGACTGTACCTCGGGGTTGGGATAAAGCTCCGGGTCATGACTGATGGCCACGTGGGGCGCCTCAACTACTACGCCGGCTGGGATATTTGTCCCGTCGTGGAGAGTGATGGGTTTCTCGATGTATCTCGCGAAGCGTGCTGGGGTTTGAATCAGCTTCGTGCTATTGCCTTGGAGGTAATTGATACTAATTATTACTCACCCATATTCAGAGGATTGACTCGTTGGGATTCCCTCATGACACTGTCGAGGAGTTTCATCCGGAACAATGCCTGAGTGGTCATAACCCCGTCTGTCTCCTCCAAAACTGACTTGATCTCCTCACGCAAGTCAGGGATGACTTCTGGGTGGGCGACAATATCGTACAAGCTTTCCAATCGTGAGTAATTACTCCACACCTCTGGTGTTATGAGTGAAATTTCGGAGGTTCTTACATGTGCGTCGCAGTCATGGACGTCGTATGGATGGCCGCCATGCTGAGTGTCAACTGCATAAACGCCATCTCCGCATCGTCCTTCACGTTGTGGCTATCCGACTTGTCAAGCATCCACTGCAACATGTCGTCCGGCATCTCCGCCCCCTGCTTCATCATGGCCTTGCGCTGCTGGATTATGGGCACCAGAAACTCCTTCGCCTTAACCCTGTGATCCTTGACGCGGTCCAGCTGCGGCGTGAAGAACCGGGCCGCGATCGGCCGGAGGATCTTAGGCCACCTCTTCAGCGCCCGGACGGCGGCGAAGACGTCGACGGTGAAGTCGATGCTGGCATGCAGGTATTCCTCCCGGCGGTACAGCTCCGGGCCCAGGAAGATGTGGCCCGATACAATGGCGACGATGCGGAGGAGACGCTGGTTGATCGCGACCGGAGTCCAGTCGTCGCACAGCGGCAGTTCAGTCTTGACGGACCTGTCAACCTCTTCGGAGAGGCGGGGGTTGACTCGGGCTGTTTTCATATTGCGGAGTTTAATAACGTCCCAGGCCGCTGTGCGTGGAGGTACGTGGGTACACTTACGGAGATTCCGCGTGAGGTCGGCGCGCACCATGTGGTTAAGAAAATCGCCCTCTGCTGTCAAGCCAGTATACTTGCCCTCTATGGTCTGCCAACGCGGTGAGTAAAAATCACCACCATGCCATCCTCGGATTTCGAAAGGACGAACCATGAAGATAGCTTTTGTGTTGTTGACCTCGTCGTCGGGTCGAGTTCGAAGCTCGTCGAGATATGTATTCGGGAGGATGATCCGCTCTCCTATATCACCATATCAACGGAACTACGCTCCAGTCATGCTTTGCACCTGATTGTAAAGTGGTTGACGCACCATCCGCCGTTGTCATGCGGTAGGCCGCACTCCTGAATTTGGCGTATCCCTCTCGGTACAGGGTCTCGGCATGATACACATATGCCATCAGCCTCTTAGGATAGCTGCCATATTGACTACCGATCAGGGGGAACCTGTTGAGCGATCGGTACCCAAGATAACGAGCACCAACGAGCGTGATTGAGAGAACCGCGATGCCGACAAGTACCGCTGGCACCTGGTCGGCGAAAGCTCCAACGTGGCGGTCCATCTTGGGCTGTTGAAACATCAGCAGAGCAGAGATGTTGAAGACGGGCACCCGGCGATGTGGGAGGACGTGAATATAAGAATACTGAAACACCTCCGCACCGAGATCGTCAGTGATCGGCTGCCACGTGCACGAGTTCACCGGGTTGGAAAATGGGAAGATGACGGTGCATGACTGGCCAATATGACTCGCAGCACTGTGAGGTCCACGTTGGGTGACATTACAGTAGGATGGGGTAACTGATCCGACAGCAAGATCGGCGGATCTTGAATGTATATTCCACACATTACACAGTATAGAGTAGCCCTGACCACTATCTGGTTAAATTGCCGGGTGATATTCCCTCCAGGCAATGGGCCAATCTGAGGGACAGAATTCCAAAAACTGGGCGCCCATTCGCCAAGGAATTGGTCGCAATCATACATATCGCCGTTACATTCTTTACATTCTTTCCCCTCATGCTTACCCTCCCGTATTAGGGTGTCGGCAACAACGCTGCTGATCACCTGCCCACATGTGCAACCCCTGGGCGAGGCATGGTTGTCCGGAAACAGGAGTCAAACGGGCGCCCTATATAGAGCAAGCACTTGGGAGATCTCGGCAGAATACAAGAAACACCATGGCCGAGCAGCCAATTAATAGAATGTTGCGGCAAGGACTAACACCGAGTCTTCTAGCTCTGCACATCTACCTACCTAACCTATCTACCCAAGTATTGAGCAGAACAGCATAATTACCAGTCCGAATCTGTGCCCATACCCGCTGCTCCGTATGTAACGTACAGTACAAGCATATGTATGCCGGTCCCTGTCTAAACCTAATTCCCAATATACAGATGGGAACCACTCGCCAGCGTGCCGTGCGATTTGGATACGGACTGCAACGACGGCACCTCGCTACTAGAGCTTTCGGAGCTTCTAGAACGACGACGACTCTCCGCCTCCTCCTCATCGTAGGTCAGGGGTGGCCACCCCGCCCCTAAAGCCATTTGCTTCTCGAGAGAGTCCTGCTCGTTCGCCAATTTGAGGAGCTTCTTTATCGCGCTAGGGATCCCCAACCCGACCACGCGCCTCCCCCAGGCCGCTGCCGCAAAGTGGCGGCTCTTCAGGTACCGCAGTCTCGCGGAGAGGCTGTCGAGGTTCGACGGCCCTGCCTGCTGCCCCTGCCCCGGGGCTGTTTGCTGTTCCAAGTGGCGGAGCCTCTTCCCAATGGCGAGCAGCTCTATATCGACGCCGAGGTCCCCCTCGAGCTCGGGTATGGCCGCCTCAACCTCACGCACGGCGTTAAGGCGGTCGTCCGTCTCGCTCATGGCCCGCCGTAGATGCTCCCATCCGGGCACTACCATGTCCCTCACAAACCCTGCGTGCAGGTCAATGCGCCGCTTCAGCTCCTCCGAATAGATATCCATGTTGCAAAGGCCCGCTGGTGCCGGGGTCCCTTCTGAGGGAATCATGAACTGGAAGTTGATGTTGAGATAATCATCCTGGTCAAACGGCAGCGGCGGCGGCTTCAGGGGCGGGGCTACGGCTGCTCCAGCGCCACCCTCGCAACAGGCATTGGGATCCAGATCTAAAGTCGGACTGGTGATGCGCGGCATCAGCGCAGCGATCAGCATGCGCCACTCTCGGAGATGGAGTGTTGCTGGCATCTTGTCCCTGTGGCCCAGGTGAAAGGCCGACGCGATCATGTACACGCCGCTGTCGTGGGCGTGCTCCAGCTTTGGCCCCAGCTTGGTGTAATATGCCCATACCTCCGGCTTGTTCCACCCCTCCGGCAGGTACCGCGACACGAACCCCCCCATGACCTTCGCCGCCACGGCCCTGCGGTCCGCCGCCATGGCCCTGTGCTGGTCCAGGGGTTGCGGGTCCAAGGGCTCCGAGTCAACGAGAATCGCCGTCCTTGACCTGGCCACGAGAATGCCCAGGACCCAGTGCCCAGGTGGTGCTTTGATAGGAAGGAAGATGACAATGCCGGGGTCGTGAAACTGCTGCACCTGGGCAGCCGGTAAGGCCTCGCCCAGGGTCGGCAGGAGGAGTGTGCAGTCGATCGTCCGCCATTCACTCCTCTGAGCAGCCAGCATCGCCATGACCGCATTGACGATTCTCTCGTTCAACCGCCCTCGAGGATCCATCACGAGCTCGATGTCGGCCTGTTGGATGCAGCGGGGCCAGGATTCGACGGCTTCGTCATCATCGACATCGACATCGACATCGACACCGACATCGACACCGACATCGTCCACGACAGTGTCTCCACCTGTACCAGACTTGTGCCGCTTGGGGGCCGGCTGAGGAACATCGTCCGCCAGGGATGGTGAGCGACGACTCTTTTGTGGAGGCTCAATGTTTCCCTGTCCTCCCTGGTGTGTAGCTCTTGGTCCAAAAGTATCGATGCTGAGAGTTGGGTTCAAAATCGAAGATCTGAGAGGGTGGAGGGCGCTCGAGGTACGCGGGGCGGCCCTAGGCCTCCGGCCGGGAGGAGAATTTCGGAAGTTGTGGGTGAGGGTGAGACCAGAGAGGCGAGCGGGGATAAGTTGTGAACGTTTTGGAGATTTCGGGGCTGGGTTGTTGGCTTCTGGGGCGTCGTGTCCCTCTCCAGCGTCGTGTCTTCCACCCTCGGGCTGTTGGTCTTGTACTCCTGCACTGCCGGCAGCGAGTTGGCAACTCGAGCCATTCTTGTCCTGGCTAATGGAGCCACCGGCTTGAGCTTCTGCTTTTGCGACGCGCGAGGGGCCCGGCGTGGCCGGTCGGTTGGGGTGCTGCATCCTAGCGGTGATATTGGTATTGGGAAACTTACTGCCAAAAAAGATATGAAGAAGGGGCCAAAAGTCGAAATACTGCAAGTGATTGCGAGAGCAGTGGGTTGAAGAAGATGGCTAGACTAGAGTTGCATGGGGACAGTTGGAAGCTAAGGTACCTACCGATTGCAGACGGGACCTAGGTACCTACCTTGGAGGCTCTTTTGTGGGGGAAGTCACGGTCAGAGATGGCCACATCGTGGTCTTGGCCCCTCCTGCCGGAAATGGAAGTGACGCCTTCGCTTTGATCCAAGAATCACTGGCCAGCTGCCGGGCCGTCATTGTGGTCTTGCATCCATATGAGACCTGATCTGCCGGCCGCGTCATTTCCTCGTTGGCCAGCTCTAAGAATACAGGTACAGGAAGAGAGACACTTGCAATATCCGAGAGCATCCCCGCAGACATTAGAGCCTTCGAATCCTTTCCTCCAGGGGGGCGATTTGGTCCGAGTCTCCATGCTCGTCCATGGCGGTAGGCCCAGGAGGTGGCATCGCAGGACCGTTGGATAGAGTGCAGCCTGTTCGAGATTCCTCTCTCGCCATCATCGCCGCCACTTCCCTTCTGGCCGTCACAAGCCTCATTTTATTTTCACCTCCAAGGTAACGAGACTCAATTGGAAGTCATTGTAGTCCTGGAGGTCGCGCAGGTCCTCCCGAGGAATTCCGACGCGGGCCGACTCGCTGATTGCCGACTGAGCAGCGGCAAGTAACTCGTCGCGAGACCATCTAGCCTCTGTGTGGTCCTGAACGGGAGTTTGTCGGATACATTGGGGGTGCCGGGGGTGTTCCCAATCTTTTTGGATTCCTGCAAGATCGTCACCTTGCTCCTTTTTGTATTCTTCTCCCCATCCTCTGCAACCTCCTTTGGCGCCTCCTCGTCTTCTCGTCTGTACTTTGGCCCGCTCTTATCTAGGGCTTCGATATCGCCATCGTCGCCGTCCTCGGGGTCTCTGTTGTGCTGATCGCCAGAATCAGTCTCCAGATAGGTCTTCAGGCTTGCAGCACATACTTCTATATGATGCAATTTTGGTCCGGTCCGGCGGAAATACCCGGGCGCCAGTGGCCGTGGCGGGGCGGGCGCCAAGTGCCAAGCCTCCCTAATGATCCCAACCAGGCAAGAGTCACCGTTGAAGTCAAAGGCCATTGGCTGATGTATGCCGCTACCCATGATTGTTCCTGGATCCTGAATCAGATACGAGCTGCCCAGCTGCCCTAGCACTCCTCTGAATCTTCAAAAGGTGCCCCTCGGTAGAATTTCCAGGCGCTCTTTCCGCGCAACAGGATCTCGCTTTCGCCCAATTGGCCGGTCAGTCATCATGGCTGTAACTTCTCCAGCTGAGCCAGCAGAGCGGCAGAGGGGTTTCTGGCGGGAAAAGAAGGGCCGCCGAGTGTTGATAATAGGATCAATTCTGGCTGTCATTCTCATTTTGGTGGTGGTCCTCGGCACCGTTTTCGGAATTCGAAATTCGCATCGCAAAGCACCTGATTCCATTGTTGGCGCAGAAGAGGACAGGGAACCAGGGTAAGTTGGAAACCAAATGAAAAGGACAATCCGGAAACCCATGATACTAACCACAGGGTCAATCTACCACAGCGCATTCCCTCCTTCTGTGCTCACTTCCACGGCGCCCACTTCCCTGACACCCACCTCCACCGCGTCCCATCGCCCTCCAACCCCGACTTCAGTAAAGCCAAATTTCGGGGTTGGGTATGGCACCTCCAGTGGCCCAGGGTCGCTCGTGCTCTGGCAGGTAGGAGAAATGGGCCAGCTGTCGTGGAAAGAGCCGGAGGCCGAATGGCAAACAGCAGACGCAGGGCGGCCATTCAAGATTGCTCCCGTCGTCGTTGCCACCGCCGAGGATGAACGCGCAGCCATTGCCGTCGATCAGCAGGGCTACGTGGTGTGCTTGTGGTACCAAGACGGCTCCTGGGGTTCCGAGGACGGGTTGTGGGTTGAGCTTGGCCGGGCGGGCGATGTGACTCGGCTCGGCTTCACGACTCGACCTGCCGCCATCTCGCGAGCTGAAGGGCTCATCGACGTGTTTGCCGTCGATGGCCGGAAACAACTTGTGCAAATTCACTTCGACGGGACAGAGTGGGGTGAGTGGGAACTCGTCAGCCCCTCTGTTGCTGGCAAAGTCACCGTTACCTCCTCGAGCGAGGACCGCATCGACGTCTTTTCCTCGACAGATAAAAGCGTCGACCACAAGTTCTGGACTCCGGAGGGGTGGTCGACAGGTTGGGAAAATCTTGGATATCCGGACGACAGATACGGCGGAGGAGGTTTCCCGATCGCGGCATCCTTCGAAGGCATCAACGATGAAGGCGAACCAGTTCTGCGGATGGACGTGGTTGTGGCGGTAGAGAGCATCGGTACTTTGCACAAGCCATATCTTCCAAACGGCGAATGGGATGAGGATTGGCACATGCTCTATGCGAGCCATGAAGGCTACGAATTCGCAAACGCCCAGGTTGTCGTTGCAGGTGGTCCGGACGCGCCGGTCAACCTCTTCTCTCGCGGCACGGACGATTGCATACACTACAACTTGTTCAATGGAACTGGCTGGGCTTATTGGAAGTACCTGTGGTGCTATCCGGAGCTGCGAGGGAGTTCCGGCCTGCCCGACTACCCGACGCACGACCTCGCCATCGCTGCCGTCAGCCTGGGAAATGGCATCGTTGACGTGGTCCAAGAGACCGTGACGGGTGAACTCCTCCACCTGGCATTGCAGGTTCCCGTGGAGGGACAGTCATATCCGAATGATTGGACGTGGGATAGCCTTGGAAAGCCAGGGTCATAGAGAAGCACGGGAATACGATGGCATGATTTGCAAAGACGAATGGCACCTGATCAATTAACCACTTTGATGCCCTTGCAAGATCCCCTGATCACCGATCCAGCCATAATGTGAGCAAGTGCGTGGAATGCTGACCATGTCTACTCCCCCGGACCTGCGCATTCTGATGCGGTCCTCATCCGTCAAGCGCTCCGCCTTTCCAGCCCCCGCAAACTCGCAATACCTCCCCGAGTCCCGATAGCGCAGGTCGAATCCGTGCTGCCCCGCCAACATTTCCTTCATGACCAACCCGACGGCGCCCTCCTCGTCCTGCTCGAATTTCCGCTGGCCCCACTCGACGTCGGACTCGTGGGGTCCGCGAAACTGGCACAGACCGAAGTCGATCATGCAGACGCGGTAGCCCCGGGGATGTTGGTGGTGGTGCTCGGGCAGTGGTAGAACCATGAAGTTGCCGGGATGCACGTCTCTGTTCAGTATGCCGTGGTCTCCGAGGATGTCGACTGCTTCAAGTGCCTGGTTCACAATTTCCTGCCACGACGACCGCGGGGCGGCGGCTGGCATGTCCCTGAGCGTGAAGCCGGGGATGTATTCGATCAGGATGCCCCCGACGGAAAAGAGCTCTTCTTGCCTCTGCCGGGGTGTGCCGCCTTGTACCGCCATGGCGACGTCGACAGAGCCGTACAGGCACGGGATTTGCTTCCCCTGACTGGCGCTCAGCGTCTTGTAGACTCTCGTCTCGGTCGCGTGCATTCGGCGCATCTCGTCGGCCAGAAATGCTTCGTTCTTTGCGTCGTCCCAACCTTGATCTGTGTTCATCACGGCTTTCGGGTTATTGTGGAGTTGATGCAGGAATTTGACCATGTCGCTTTTCGGAGCAGAGATGTATTCTTTCTCCAGATCCTTGCTCCATGGCTTCATGTAGTTGTCTCGACGGAATGATTCGGCAAAGCGGCGGTCGAAGAGCTTCAGAAACGCGGTTGTCGGCACGCTGTCCTCCTTGCTCCAGCCATCTAGGATGTCGACGACCATGCTGCATGACAGTGTGTGCGGTGTTTGAAGTCGGGAGATCCTAACCGAGAGGGTGTCCGATGACTCGGCAACGTTGAGAGTGATAACCTGGCCGGGGAGATACCGGTCGAAGGGCGATGTGTGGCGAGTCTCTAGCGGTGCCATGGCGATCTTGAATGCGAACTTGCTGGAGTCGTGCATAGTAGATATGGTTGGGGTGTGAAAGATGTGAAAGGTGGAAAATATTTCGAGGCCTGGTACGTTGGGTGAAACCTGGAAGATAACTGAGGAAGGAATGAAGTGGCAAGTTGCCTCGAGAACAGAGGATGTCACTTGTGCAGCCTTCACGAGGTTTGACACCCATAAGGTGTATAAGTCCACGATAGGGGGCGATTGACTATCCGGACGTGGTGTGTTCCAGCAGGGAGTTGCTCGCCTGGGTTCTGGTGAATGGAACCCCCATTCACCAGTGCATACAAAGACATTGTTTGGTGCTTGAAGAAAGGTGGTGGGTTGGTGAGGATAATCTGGTGGCAAGCTCATGTCTGGCTGGGACGTGGCGAGGGACTCGATGATGATATCTTTACTCTATGATATTTAGGTAGTCTACGATATTTCTACGCCTCATTATGTCACTGGGCTTCAACGGCCTGTTAAAGATAGAAGTACACATTCCCCTCAAACAGCCTCCTCGCCGTCCTCGAAACAACGCACCTGTCCACCTCAACCCGCGCCTCCGCCCCATCCAAGAAACTCCGCGTCACGACCTCGACCTCAATCAGGCCAGAGACGTGCTCGATCTTCACCGTCTGTGCAATATCACACGCCCGGGCCCGCCCCTGCTCCTGCCCCTCGGCCCCCTCAACGCCAACCACCACACTCCCCGCCTCAGCCTTCCCCCTGCCAACCTCGCTCGGGCTCGGCGTCCTCGCCGGCGTCGGCAACCCCCCATACAACCCCCCCTCGGCCAGACGCTGCGGCACCGTACCAGGCAGACACAGCCCCGCGCCGAGGCACACGGCGCCCGTGAGCTGCAGCGACGGGTGCGCCTTGCCCATGCTGAAGGACCGGACCTTCACGTCGGCGTCCGGCCCCGAGGCAGGCCAGAGGAGCGCGATCTTGGGTGTGCCGCGCACGCGCGCCGCCGCCGCGTCGCTGTCCGCAAGGCCCATGCGCACGGCGCCGCGGCGGCGGATGGACTCGACGAGGGAGAGGTAAGCCGGGTCGTCGGCGCGGGCGGCGGGGTCCCGGAGCGGGGGCGGGAGCGTCGAGGCGTCGACTAGGACGAAGGGGTTTGCCGCGTCGAGGAGGGTCGCTCGGATGTGCAGTGGTTCGTCCCCGGGCGACGTCGTGTCGATGGTGAGGTAGTCGATGGGGTTGCCGGTGGGGAAGAGTCGGCCGGTCATACTGCCCGCGGGGCTCACAAAGGCGACCTTGATCTCGCTCCCTGTTATGCCCTGTAGGCCCGGCATGGCATAGTTCCCGTCTTCTTGGAAGTCCCCGTTATTGTCGATCTCGATGGTCTCGACTATGGTCCGCTCCGTGTTCGTGTTAAATATGCAGACGTCAACCTGCGGGTTTGTCAGCGGGTTGATGGGGGAGCAGAGGCTAGCGCCGGGATACCACATTATGGGTCGATTACCTTCGACTCTCCGTTCTTTGGCCGCGGCACCAGTCCCTCCTGAACCGCAAAGGGGCCAACCCCGGAGGCCATGTTCCCGCAGTTACCACTCAAGTCCACCTTTCCACCGCCGACCGACACCTGGGCAAAAGTGTAGTCAACATCAACCCCCTCCCTCGCCGACCTGCTCACGACAGCGACTTTGGACGTCGTGGAAGTGGCGCCGCCGACGCCGTTCAGCTGGCGAGAGTCGCCGCCCATGGCAGCGAGAAGAGGCCCGACCCATTGGGTCTGATCGGCGGGCAGATGTTCCCCGTGGATGAACAGCCCCTTCGAGGTCCCCGCCCGCATCCATACGGCAGGGAGGGTGTGTCTGGTCATGGTGTGGCGGGCCATTGCGGCGAGGTATGCGAAGGGGTGTGCAAGGCACTCGGTCGCATGTGCTATCTCAGTGGCGTATGTTGCGAGGCGGCGCACGGAGGAAAATCTCATGCCCTTGCGGGAGGATAGGGTGTGGTCAGGTACACACGTAGCTCTCTAGAGAGCAATGCAGTCAATTGGTAAAACAGCTGGTAGATGGTTGATAGCATACACATACACCAATCAGGGGCCCGATGGTCGAAGTATGCTGAGAGGGTATATGCGACCCAAGGGAAGAAAAAGGTTTATAAATTGGGCCATCTTGGAAACCAACTCGTCTCTGGACTCCCGTGGGGGACGGCAAGGAGAAGTCCAACGCATGGCTGACGGCATTGGAGTGGTGGAGCGAAGTCCTTCTGGATTGTGAGCTTTGCTGGGGACGATCGCGTCGAGATGGTGGAGACGGACCGCGGGAAGGGTGTGGCCCCTGAATGGAATGGTGTGCGGGATCGTTCCCGCGGGAGTGGTGGTCATAACATCCCGCGGGTCATCAAATTGATTCCGACAATTCTGAGAGCCAGGACTCTCCACTAAAAAAAAGTCAAAAGTGGAACTCGGCTTTTGCCCGTTACAGGCAGGCGGCTATATCGGCTCCCAGTTGAGGTTAGGAAAGCTGTCCAGCGCCGATCCGTTGAAACCAAAGAGCAGATCATCCACGGAACCAGTTCCAAGCACGATGTCGGGCCCCGGGTGTTGTTGCCAGGCCGCCACATGCCCGTAGAAGTCCTGGCCGGTACTGTGGTCCCTGGGCCGCGAATGTGTCGCTCCATGGCCGTACTGCAATGATTGCGGGACCGGGAGAGTGACGCCGCCTCCGTGTCCCTGCGCCGACGAGCCGACTTGTTGTAGCATGGGAAACACCGGTTGGACCGTCCCGCTGTGCAGTTGGTTGCCTTGTTCGCCCGCTTCGCCAGCTTCACGGACGAAACTCTGTATGATCTCGTCGATATTGAGCCAATTGTTGCTGGGAGATCCAGTCGGCCGGCCATCGCCGTTTGGACCACCCAGCGGACCGGCCCCGTGTGTCGGATGGGGTGGTTGAGCCGTTGGCAGGGCGGGCTCCGTGTCCTTGTCAACGTGTATCTGCAGATCTTGCTCGCTTTCGTCGATGGAAACTCCAAGGCGCTTCATAACATTCCGGACCACGAGGTTCGCCCTCCTGACCGCCCAGTTCGTCTCTTGGTTTTCGCGGAAGACGGCAAGGCAGGTCTCGAGGCTGCTATGTGCTTCGGATGCGCGCCCGCGCTTGGCGGCGATGCGGACGAGGATTGTCGACGCAACGTACGTGGCGTACGATATCAGATATGGAGCCCGACGCACCGAAAATGCCCGATCGTATGCTCGGAGGAGGGTGACAATGTTGGTGGCTGCCGAGGCACACTCGATGAACGAGTTGACCGACACAGAGCGGGACATGTTGTGGAGATGACCGTCTGCGACAAAGGGCCGGTGAAGGAGGATGATCAACACGTAGTACATTGCGCTGGGAGAGGCCTCAATATTAGCTGGGAAACACATTCACTCGTTTCACTGGATTTTTGTTTGGATAGGGTCAACCTACTGCAGGCTGAGCACGTGAGGCGGCGGGCATGGAACCTGGTCGCCGCCGGTCTCGACGGCCAGATGTGGAGGCAATGCTTCTTTCCAGGTGGTGAGTTTCGAGTGGAGGCTCTGGATCAACTTGGACAGGTCCATGGGACTTCCATTAAAGCTGCGCTCTGTGTATATGTTGCTCAGAATGTCGCTCATGGTCACCGACAGCTTGCACAGGTGGGTAAAGGTCGAGACGCTATGGGCAGCTGAGCCGGGGTAGGGGCTGGGCTGCGGGGTGTAGGCGAACGGCGTCCAGTACTCAAACTCTTCGAAGGTATCGAGGAACTTGATCGGGACCAGGGCATCTGATTCCCTCAGGCTTGCTGGACGACCCTGATAAAGACTCTGGATTTTATCGACAACTGAAGGATAATCGTTAGCCAGAATCAAGCAGGCGAGTCAGTCAAGGGCAGTGCTGGAGGGCTGGAACATACCAAAAGCTCCCCAGAAAACTCGCCGCCTGATTTCGACATCTTCGTCGGAGAACTTCCTCGCGCCCGCCCCATCGGCGACATCAACGTGCAGTCCCAAGTCTATTATCATCCGGAAGGCCAGGCCAGCGTAAAGCCAAGCGGCACTCCGTTCATCGCCCAAGGCGAAGAGAGAGTTCGTCATGACCAGCAACGCCTGTATGGTAGTGATGTCACTGCGATCCAATGAGCCACCGAGAAGCTCGCGCACCCTCTCCCGAAACTTCCACCCGGCGGTCCGGGGGTCGTCGGGGTCCTTCCGGACCTCGAGGCGGGGGCTGAACTTGGCGGACCCGAAGTAGATGGCGTTGAGAAGAAGCTTGCTGAAATACGGGCCGCCGCAGGCCATGTCCCGCATGAAGGCCGGTCGGTATGTGATGAGAAACGAGTGGTGCTGCCTGTTCCAATGCAGCGACAAGAGGTGCATCCCCAGGTCGGGATCGACCGTGTCGAAGTCCAGCTTGCCCGAGCGGAAATTCAACTCTTCGAGCTGGCCTGCCAAAACTGTCAACACCACTACCCAGCGGATTTACACATCATCAATTCAACCCAAGTCGGGTAGGTATCCCAACTTACGTTGTTTCGCCGCTTCCGCCACGAGGCCTTTCTCAACCCACTCATCGGGCACGCGAGGGCGGAACTCGCCGTGCAGCCGGTCCTGCGGGTTCTCATCGAACAGGGCGCTGGTCTGGCCGTGGTAGCTCGAGATGCCGTTGGCGGATACGACTAGGCGGGAGACGCCAGGGGAGGGCAAGCCCTCGCGGCTGCGGCCGAGCCGAGGCGCGTGCCGGTCCTGGTCCGAGGCGGCCAACGGCGTCCGCTCCTGGGCTCCGTTCGGGGTCGAGCTCGGGTTCTGGCTCGTGCTCGCGGAAGCGGGGTCCGGTCCATCACTCCCGGCGACGTGGGACGCGTCAGGCTCGGCCTCGGGCAGGTCATTGGCCGCGACGCGGGACGACAAGGGCCTCCTCCGGCTGGTCTTGTTGTGGCGGCGGGAAGCCTGTGGGCGTGCCTGCGCGCGGGCCGTTGACGGCGAGTGTGACGAGTCGCGGCCGAGGGGTTCGTATACGCAATCCTTGCCGTATGTCCTGCAGTTCGCACACACGGGCCGTTCGTTGTTGCACTTGATCTGGATTTCCAGGCTGGGTCAGCAAACCCTCGTCCAAAGAATAGCAGTGGGCTCTTTGCCGCGGCCAACCCACCTTGCGCTGACGGCAGAAAGTGCAGGCTTCCACGGCCCGTTTCCTAGGGTTACCCGACGCCGTCTGTGGGATTGACATATTCATAGTATTTCCATTCGTATGGCACGCTGTAGCCCGTGGCAAGTGAAGGTTCGTTGGGCGAAGAGTGAGTGAGATGTGACGGGTAGAAGATGCCGCAAAGTACCTAGTGGGTCTCCTATGACGATCAGTCTCCAACTACCCCGCACCCGCCGAGTGCCCTTTCCGCGGCAAGAATTTCCTCGGCAAGTGCACCGACCCCGAGCCAGCTGTATCGGGCCGTCGGGGAATTTCGGGCGCACTCAAGTACTCCTGAGTTTACCCCTGAATTGGACTTGTTACCGTTGGACAGAGGTAGATATCTGCTTGTGAAGGTGTCATTGGCTTGAGATATTAGCAGAGAACAAACAAACTCCTTCCGTCGCTGACTATTTTTTCTTATTTTTCTCTGGGAGGCTCTCTTCTCTTCCTTCAAACCCCTTCCGCTACTACAATGTCAAGCCTGATCGTCGCTTCGCCTAGCCGCGAGCCTCCTGTGCGCGCCGTGGATGCCCAGCCGGCTGCGAAGAAAGCAAAAATATCCCCCGCCATATCCCTAGTAGCAGGCGGAGTTGCGGGGGCGGTTGAGGCCACTGCAACTGTAGGTCTGTCCCTGAATGCATGGGATTGCCTTTTTCCTATGCCTTTTTTAATGCATATAATTACGAGTGAGCTGACATTCCAGCCTTAGTATCCATTCGAGTACGCCAAGACCAGACTTCAGCTCGATCGACATGCTGCTGGCTCGTCATCCAATCCTCTCAAAGTCCTTACACTGGCTGTGAGAAGCGATGGGATCAGCTCGGTGTACTCGGGCTGTTCAGCGTTGATCCTGGTATGTGAAACCCCTGACCTCATCCAAACTGCCTGTGCGAGCATACCTCTCACCTCACCTCCCCACCCCAGGGCACGACGTTCAAGGCTGGGGTACGTTTCTTGTCGTTCGATTCTATCAGGAATGCACTGGTCGACGAGACAGGCCGCTTGACTCCCGGTCGGGGAATTCTCGCCGGCATGGTAGCCGGATGTGTCGAAAGTGTCGTGGCAGTGACTCCAACAGAGCGTATCAAGACGGCATTGTACGCATCCCCCATCGTGTTAACTTCGGCAGCGCAGTGACTAACACATAAATAAGAATCGACGACGCAAACTCCGCTGCCCGGCGGTATCGCGGAGGCGTACACGCCACGGGCATGATTATCCGGGAATCTGGCATCTCCGAATTGTACCGGGGTCTAGTGTCAACGACGTTGAAGCAGTCGGCAACGTCTGCAGTCCGCATGGGCTCGTATAACGTCCTGAAAGATCTCTGCGCAAGGAATAATCTCCCCAACAGCAGCGCCGTGACCTTTGCTACCGGTGCTATTGCGGGCGTGATAACTGTCTACGCTACACAACCATTTGACACGGTCAAGACGAAGTCGCAGAGCGCGAGGGGAGCGGGTACTATGGAGGCTTTTAGGATGGTATTCGGAGAAAGTGGCGTCCGGGGGTTCTGGAGGGGGAGCAGCATGAGATTGGGGAGGCTGGTATTTAGTGGCGGCATCGTCTTTACCGTATATGAGAAGGTTGCTGCGCTGCTGTCAAGGTAATCACCGTTGAGATCATATATACAGGTACATACACAGGCATGAAAACAAGCGCGATGGGGTTGAGAGACGATAAATCCACTCGGAAAGTGAGCGCGGCCGAGGGCCTCCTGCGGAACGAATGACGAGAATTACAAGCCGGAGTCCGGGAAACATTGCGTATACAGTCTGAAACTATGGACTGGTAATTATTTCAGAGAATTTTGGGTGCGATATGAGAGCACCATCATCATATCATGTCCTTCCGTCAAAATACCCCAGCTGCACCAACTCATTTCCCCGATAATCTCTTCCGCCTTATCTCTTACGAGAAGGGCCAATAGGATAGACACGAAGCTGCAATAAGTGAGGTGAATGGGATGGACTATCCCCGAGAACGATAGCCCTCTAGTATTCACCCAGTTCACAGACGAGAGATATCACAGCCAAGCACCCAGCGGTTTTCTTGATACAGGGGCTTGAAGCAACTTGCACTTTCCAGGCCGGGGTTATCAAACTGCCTATTTACATGTCATTTGAACTACCCGCATCAAGCTCACTAGGTCGTAGGGCGAGCCGATGTCTCGACTTCCGTTGTCCCAGCCTTCTCTTCATCTCCCGCACCATCCTTGCCATCGTAGTACAAGTGATCAACAGGCGGCATGCCAAACAGCTCATCCATGTCCTCCAAGCTGATATTTCTGGTCTCGGGAACGAAGAAAAACACCCATGGGATGGCGAGGGTCATGCACGCGGCGAACAGGAAGTAGGTGCCGTACCCAATGTCGGAGATCATGTAGGGGGCGCTCCGTGCGATGACGAAGTTCATAACCCAGTGGATGGCCACGCAGATGGAGATGCAGGGCGACCGGATGCGGAGCGGGAAGATCTCGGCGGCGTAGATCCACGGGATGCCGGCCCAGGAGAAGCACCAGCCGACGGCGTAGACGTAAATCATCACCACTGCGGCATAGCCACTGGCGGTGATGTCTTCCGTTCCGGTGGATGGAGGCGCAACGATCTTGATGTAGGCTCCGATGAACCACATTGCAAATGCCTTGAGACACGGGGGTGGGTTAGAGTTCGCAGGACTCGTATCTTGTAATCAATTTGGGGGAAACTCACCATGACCGCGCTTCCCGCCATGAGCGCCCTCGTGCGACCAAAACGGTCGACGACGAAAATCATGGAGAACAGAATCGCTACAAACCGGACAGCGCCGTAGATTCCCGTGGCAAACAAACCCGTGTTTGATCCTGTCAGACCGATACTTCGGAAGATGGCGGGCGAGTAGTAGTTGATGGCGTTCGACCCTGCCATCTGCATGAAAACGAACATCAACGAGCCGATCCCGAGCCGTTTTCTGTTCCCCGACTTTGCAATCTCCTTCAGGATGGGCTTAAACCCGGTTCCCTCGGCTATTGCCTCTTCATGCTCGAGCTGCTGGAAGATGCTGTGGATTTCTTCCAGCAGGTACGGGTGGTCGGCCGGGATGTTTCGCAGCCGCTGCAATACTTCGACACAGGCTGCCCGTCCCTTCTTTCTGGCGAGCCATCTGTAGTTCGGATGGTTAGCTGGTAATATCCAACACAATACCGTTCGCACAGAGGGTGTGAATTGCCAATTCCTCACCTGGGCGACTCCGGAATGAAGAAGATGCCAATCATCAGCAACCCCCCCGGGATCAACTGGACGGCGAAACTAATCGTCCACTGCGTCGAGTTCGACGGCAAGTTGTTCGCAAGCCCATAGTTAATCCAGAACCCAATCAAAGTGCCCATCGACACTCCGATCTCGTAGATACCAATAAGTCGCCCCCGAATATGCGGCGGGGACGCCTCGGCCACATAAAGGGGTACGATCATGCTCGCGGCGCCGACGCCGATGCCGCCAATCCCGCGCCCCACCAGCATCAGGGCCTCGGATCCGCGCGCCCCGGTCTGGATGGCCGACCCCACGTTGAAGAAGACGGCTGTGGCGAACAGGGTGATGAGTCTCCCCCACCGGTCGCTGAACGGGCCGGCCGCGAGGGAGCCGATGATGCACCCGGCCTGCAGGAGGGAGACGACGTTGGCGGAGAAGGCAGACTTTGCGGACTCGGACGCGTGGGCGAGGCCGAAGTCCCTGTGGGTTGGTGTGGTTAGCTTGCGTTGCGACTTTCATGGAGGGGGGCGAGTTAGTCGGATTGGGAGGAGGGCCTTGCGTACTCCTTGAAAGATGCCAGCTCGAGCGCGGTCCCGATGAAACCGAGATCGTACCCGAACATGACCGCGCCCATGCTGCTGATCAAGGCAAGGGCATAGACGCGGTAGTTGTAGACCTCTGGCGGGGCCGGCACGCCCAGGTCTATGTTCTGGCGTGAGGCTCGCATTGTGTTTAGTTTGGCAGAGATTTGTGTCGAAGGTGTTGACTGTGCCTGTGCCTATGCCTGTGCCTCTCGATGGCTTCCACCGAGATGTTGCCAACGTCCGGAGCGCCAGAATAGACCAAGGACGAAGCCGCCCCGTGTTATATCTCCATCCTCAAGAATTTGGGGGATGCGGGGAAACTGCCGTCGACACTTGTGGAGTTGCGGGGAGATGGAGATGGCTAGGAAGACGGAGGTCTCCTTAGCGTCACGCTTAGCAGTGTTCGGCGTTCTTGCCGACTAAACTGCTCCCGCGGATGTACTTCACTGCCGCGGGAAACCTCGAATGCCGATCGTGTTGTCGATCTTGCGGGTGGTCAGGTAGCCACTCGATCCCGTCTAAGACGGGTGTTTGAGTGCGGGGGAACATATAGTTACGTGAAGAACCTGTCAGCAAGAGGCAAGAGGACCTCAAGATCGGGATGTGTTGCTTAAGGGGGAGAGATTCGGACGGACAATTTATTTCATGAACTAGGAGACTAAGAGTAGAGTGTGCGTGTGCTGGGATAGTAATTATTATACGGAGTAATTGGTAATTATTCCTATAACGTATTGACTTTGTCGGCTAGGTAAAAGTAACTCATTGTTGAACGTAATTAAGCTCCCACACAAATCGCATACCCACATGTCAAATTAACAGAAGTATCCTGGAGGTGACTTGTCGGTCCTCCAATGCTGCCGGGTCATAGCAATGGGTTTAGGGCTACGAAGATGAAAGTGGTCCTACTTGTGGGACGCTCCAGCCGGGTACGACATTTACAAGGTCACTGACTCGAACAGGCAGAGGCATAGCACGGCGCAATTGAGGGAACCTTGGTCACGGGGCATTGGCCTGGCTCCCGCACATCCAGGGCTCCAACGGGACCTTGCCTAGGAGTAGGAGCCATCGTAGACGAGGGAGATGCAGAGAAATAGAATGTGGGAGAGGTTGAAGATGTCACAGCTATGATTAACCATGGCACTAGCGCCGACAAAACAAACAAGAATATCATCAGTCTCGCCAATGCTTTTGGCCTGACTCCTCTGATCGCGAAACTGAGGCTATCGAGGTGGATATAAAAAAGGATCAAACTACCAGTCTGAAACTGAAACTGCACAATATCGCGATACATATGACGCAAATTTGAGACGACGAGAACGAGTAGATGTATCGCGAAGCCCTAAAAATGCGCCCACCCAACAATTAATTACCCAACACCCCTAACCTGTACGCCGTTCCAACAACTCCCCTTTTTACACCTCGTGATGCTCAGATGCACCGCTCGTAGCGCCACCGTCGACACTGCTACGCGTCGGCAGCTCTATCCCCGCGGCCTTTCTCAGTTTGGTCATCTCCTCTCTCGGTGGAGGCACCCACTTGGAGCTCTTGCGGGGACTGATGTGCAGGAGATACATGGTGTCGATGGCCTCGAGCGTCCTGCCCTGGCCCTCGATGACGAAGAAGTAGACGACCACCGCGCCGAGCAGGTTGCAGGCGGCGAAGACGTAGCCGTAGCGGAAGTCGATGGCCCCTATGATAAAGGGCGTGAAGAAGGCGATCAGGAAGTTGAAGGTCCAGTTGCTGGCCGTCGAGAGAGCCATGCCCTTCGCCCGGTACCGGGACGGGAACACCTCGGCCATGATGGTCCACACCATGGGGCCCCACGTCGTCGCGAAGCCGAGAATGAACAGCGACGCGAACACAATCAGCACGATGCCGGGCCCTGGCGTGTTCTGCGGGTTTTTCTGGTCGAGCTTGAAGTGGCCAACCGAGGCGAAGATCATGAAGCACATGAACATCCAGAGGGCGCCGACGATGAGGCACTTGCGTCTGCCGTAATGCTCCACGAGGTAGAGGCCGATGAAGGTGGTCAGGAAGTTGATGGTGTTGAGGATGATCTGGGTGACAAACGAGTCGATCGACACGGACTCGAAGATGGTCGTCCCGTAGTAGAAGAAATAGTTGGCACCCGTGAGCTGCTGCAAGGCCTGGAGCACCACGCCGAGGATGATGCGATACCGCATGCGCGGGGCCCTGAACATGCCCGTGAATTCGGTGTACGGGTTGGACGATAGTTGGCCCTCGGCCTCGAGCTTCTCCTCGATCTCCCGGACCTGACCGCGGATGCTGAAGTGGTTCGGTTGGGCGCCCCAGACTTTGCACAACGTCTCCCTCGCCCTCTCACCCCGTCCGCGCCGGTAGTCGTATCGAGGTGTCTCGGGGAAGAACAGGATGCCAACTCCGAGAATCAGCGTCCACACCCAGCCGAGCCCGAGGACGATTCTCCAGGAGCCCGAGTTCCCGCCCTGGTGGGTGACGGTGGCGTAGTTGAAGCAGGCAGCGAGAAAGATGCCGAAGGTGATGAACAGCTGGTAGGCGCAGACCATGGCGCCGCGGATCCACGGCGGCGCAGTCTCGGCCTGGTACATGGGGACCAGCAGGCTGAGCGCGCCGACGCCAAGGCCCGTGACGAAACGGCCGATGACGATCTGATACCATGCCGTCGACGCCGCGATCTGGATGACGAAACCCACGGACGCAACGATGCACCAGAACGAGAGCGAGAACTTGCGGCCGATGCGGTCGGCAATCGGAGCAGCGATGAGGGCGCCGACGAGGGTGCCAATGGACAGCAGGGCGACGATGAGGCCAGACCTCACTTTACTGAAGTGGTGGGTTTTCCCCGGCCCATCTCCTCCTGGCTGGCCGAACCTCGCCAAGAAGTCGGGCATCTCCAGGAAGCCCGAGATCTGTCCCGTATCATAGCCGAAGCTGGCAAGACATTCAACATCACATCAGCGATGGTCCTGCGCAAAACGCGGGATGGATAGGTACGGGCGGGGGGGTGGATCAATAATTCGGGAACAAAACAACCTACATCATACCGCCCATCGACACAAGGATTCCCATGCTGAAGGATCGCCATGTCACCCGCGGCAGGGGGGAGTAGTCGAGCCCGTCGTCGCCGCGAAGGTCATGTTCGACCTTTTCGGACTCGGGATTATACTTGTCAAAGTTAACCTTCCTAAGTAGCCCCTTCATGGCGAAAACAGCGTCAATTGTAAGGAACAGAGGGGGAAATTTGGGAATGGTGATGCCATGCTGTGGATTCGCAGTTAGTTACTGGAAGAGCGTAGCTACGTGTGTAAGTTATATCCATGTCTTGATTCTTCTGCTGACGTCAATAGCGTGGCAGCGCGGCTCTTGAAGGGTCAGTGGGGCGGTAGACGGCGGGAACCATCGTCATTGATTTCCCACTGTGATCGGCGCCCTGGCCTATAATTTGCTAGCAACCCGGCCAGGACCACGGTGATGACGGCAAATGTGGGGCGCCGAGGTCCCCTGATTTGTCGGTCCCATCCGACCCACGCCATTTCGGCCAAGTTTCGGATAGGGAGGCGTCGGAGGACAAGAGAAAATGCTCACATGGCCACTGCTGGGCTGGATTTGGACCAGCTAGTGGCGAATACACTGAATCGTGTTTGCAAGCTGCACCTCAGTTATTCTCAGTTGTTCTGACATGCTCCAGTACTGTGTACGGTTTGCCTTCAAGCCCCCATAGGGCCCATACTCGAGGAACCGGGTCAGTGGTACACGGCCATTCTTTCGGCGAGCTTTGCCCGGGCGTGCCGGGACATGGAGCCAAGTAAACTTGCTTGCGCAGATAATGGATGTTGGTGGCTGCTGCTCACTTGTCATGGCGACGTACTGCACACATATGCGTTGTTTTGATTGTCCTCCCACTTTTCTACGTGCACACAGAATGATATCTGTCACGTCTTGTAGAGCATAATTACTGAGTGTAAAAACCACGGCTTGTCGTGTCGTTTTTGAGTGTGGGGGGCAGGGTAGGTAATTATTGGTGAGATCGGTAATTCTAGAAGTGGCACGAAATAATTTGGTGGTAGGGTGGTGTCCTCAGCAATGGGTCGTCCCACCAGTTGGAGTGGGGTGGAACATGAACGCGACGAAATGAGCAGGATATCGCGGCTGTAGCATCCAGACCTGGCGGTTCGTTCGTTCCCATGTTTGTGGTAAACAAGCTTTGGCTTTGGCAAGGTAGGTAGGCACGGTAGCGTCGACAGGAGTGATGGACGGTACCGCTGCGCCTGGCATACTCGGGATCCTAGTTAATCCGCCGGCAGATTGACGAAATGGAACTCAGGTCAAAGCGAGATTGTGGGTTAGCGCGGGTGGCTGCTTTTTGATCCCGCTCCCGCCCTTGGCTTTTTGGCTTTTTTTCTCATCACCCTTTACTAATGCGCGCATGGTTTATCACGGTCCTCCACTCCCCGGCTTCCATGGCGAAGGCGACAGGTGCCTGCAGTAACTTGATTCTGTGGTTTAATTAAGCAGCGAGACCAGCCGTGTGGGGTGTGCTTCGGCATATGATCGTCTGTCAAAAGGCAGCTGCCAGCGGCTATACAGCCAGTCGCCCTATGGCTTCTCCAGGATACCTACCGCAGCGGCCCACGCGAATATATTGACTTCAAATTGATTTCGTTGGAACGTCATGCTTCCATCCCGGCTCAGAGTCAATATCGAAACGGAATCTTCGGTGCTTCTTTTCGGCATCGCAGAGGGCGACACAGCAGCTTATATAACGGAGGTACTCTATATTAATATGGTTGCTTGCCGAAAGGTCTCTCCAACCAGTCCCTGCCCTGGAAACTCGTCATGTGTAGATAAGGCGCAATAACCTGCACCATTGGGGATATTAGCCGATAAATAATGGATGGGCCGGGAGCCGACAGTGGAAAACCTGGGGAAAGCTTGGCGGGAATTTTGGCTGGCATAGCTCAGAGTGTATTAAGAAGTTGATATAATAATTCTCGCACACCGCCTCACGATCTGGTGGTCCTGGTCTTCTTGGTTTCAACCACCATCTCTGTTTACCCAACGACAGTCTCTTCCCCTCGTCTCCATTTGTACTACCGCTACCATAAATACCTTGTTACCTTGGGAATCCGCCATGCACGTCGCCTCAGTTATCAGTACAGTCGGCCTGCTTGCAGCGGGGGCTGCTGCACACGGCGCTGTCACTAGCTACGTTATCGCCGGCACAGCCTACCCAGGGTGAGCCTCTCTCCTCATGCACCTTTTGCTTTGGCTACACTTCTTCGCAGCATCAGCAGCTAACAATGGGCTTGTAGTTACCAAGGCTTCTCTCCGTCCAATTCTCCCAACGTCATCCAAAGACAATGGTCTGACTACAACCCCGTAACGTCTGTCACTGACGCAAAACTCCGCTGCAACGGCGGCACTTCGGCAAGCCTAAATGCGTCAGTTAAGCCAGGCGACAGCGTCTCAGCTATCTGGGGACAATGGACACACAGCCAGGGACCAATCCTGGTCTGGATGTACAAGTGTGCTGGTGCTTTCAGTGCCTGCGATGGCTCTGGTTCTGGTTGGTTCAAGATTGACGAGGCTGGCTTCCACGGAGACGGCGTCAAGGTCTTCCTCGACACCGAAACTCCCTCTGGGTGGGACATTGCCAAGCTTGTGGGCGGCAATAAGCAGTGGACCAGCACAATCCCAGCCGGACTCGCCCCTGGCAACTACCTGATCCGCCACGAGTTGATTGCCCTCCATCAGGCAAACTCCCCGCAATTCTATGCCGAGTGCGCACAGATTGTTGTCACCGGCAGCGGCACAGCCGAGCCGAGTGCCGCACAGAAGGCGGCCATTCCTGGCTACTGCAAGCAGGGCGACGCCAATATCAAGGTGAGAATAACTCGTGGTCCCCGAAGAAGGTTGTTCTACGAAGCCGGTGCTGACTGGTTGGATCAGGTCCCGATCAATGATCATTCCATCCCTCAGACATACGTCATTCCCGGCCCTCCCGTCTTCAAGGGCAGCGCCGCCGTCAAGGCCAGGGAATTCACTGCATGAAATGGATATATAAAGCACAAACAACAGCGTAACTGACATATCTACTGTACTGTACATATTACGCCTGAAGTAGGAGGAGGACAAAGGGGTCTGACCCAAGAGCAGATGATGTATGGGGCTGTGGGCTATGTGCCGTGGAAATTAACAGAAGCAATTCTTTAAAGTGAATTCTTGAACTTTCATCAGGGCTTTAGATTCCATGAGAGCTCTTTTTTCTGTGGCTCTGGGTCCTTCCCGAGATAGTGATACTACATGATCCACCAAGCATCAGGACAGGAGTAGGTCATGGCTGAAGGATCCAACAGATATTTGTCTGATCTGTCGGTGTGCCTATTTCTGCACTACCGAAGAGATCTCTCACCTGCAGACCGTACTTTCCGGGTTAGCCAACATCTGTGTCACTGGGATTGACAAGGACCTCTTCAATATCCAACCTTGGAGGTCTTCGTTATGAGCCGTTCAGAAAACAAGACGTCTCTGGTCTGTATTGAGATCTAGTAAAACAAGCCACTCTGAATACTCACCCAAGAAATACTTGTCTCAGTCATTGTCGTGAGATAGACAATAGGAGGTGTACTCTCTTTCCTTTGGCATTTTTCTGTGCTTTTAGTTTCAGTTTAGGGGGTAGCATAATCATGGCTTCTTTTCAAAGCTCGAGCTTGTTACATGATAACGTTAATTGGTGACCATATTGTCTGACTGTTTGTACATACATGCGATGGATACCGGAGACCCTGCCTACTGTTCTTTGGTTCCCTGAGACGCTGACAATGTCATATCTAGAGCAGTTGGACTTTAATGATAATGATTAAGGTATGAAGGGGTTTGGGAAAATACTCATACTACGTAATTCTGAGACCTCATTGACACCTTGACAATACACGATAATACCAAACAAACGCATAGACAAACCGGAACTTGGTAGTTGTGTATTATAATAGTAGTAAACGAACAAAAGAGATTAACGGGTCACACCAGAGATCTTTTGGCTTGTTGACTGTCGGCTTACATTGGCACCAAGTAGAAACTCTCTTTTCCTGCTGCACATTAGCAACATCTTGGCCAAATAGACCGATGTCTTTGTTGACTACCTCCGTACTGACTAACGAATACAAAAACTTGGCTGATGGAATGAGAGGACTGGCTGGACGTTACGAATTGGGTTTTTCTGGACCCACGTAAATGAACTACCTATTTGACAGTGGCATGCTGTTAGATTGATAGGTTAAAATAGCTTCTCCCATACCTAGGTAGGTAAGATAAGATGGCCCTGAACTTTTGCCAGTAGATAAACTTCCAACACATACCTACCTAAGCACGCTAAGGTACGCTGTAAACAGACAGTGGGGCAGCTGGCCTGTGCGCAGCGCACCCGCCTCCTTCTCATGGACACATCAGTATCAATGACAGCCATCACTTTGCCGATATTTGAGTGAGCCCGTTGGCTCCTATGGGCTCTGCATGAGTTGCAGGATTCTAATTACTTCGCCAGCCAGCCAACCCACAGGCTTGGCGTCCTCGACACGACGCGAAGAGACGAGGCGATGCATTTGTCGGCTAAATTGGACAGTCGTTTTAAGATTACGTGCTGCCTCAATCATGCGTGCTCAATTTGTTACGCAGCAAATGGCAATACTCGTTCGGCAGCTAAGTTGCCTTACGGCGGTGCCTGCAAGCGACCGCGCTTGGATTGGTACCCCTCCGGATCGTGTTGCATAAGTTGTGTTTCCCCCTTTCAAGCCGGCCGTATATCTCCTGGTTCAATCAACCATACCCATATGTCATTATTTCCTGCTTTGCCACTGGGCTGCTTCTGGGCTGCTTGAACAAGTCTTCTTTTTCCAAAATTCGAACACGAGCCGTCTCGACAGCCACCAAGGAGTCCTTCGCTACAGTCAACGCGACTCTACCCTCTACCATCTCCCCCTCCCTCTCTCCCCCTGACAAGCTGTGAGAATCCCCCTGCTACCGCAGATGCTTGACGAAAATCCCTCCTACGATGCCTTCATTGTCGTTTCTGCTCTGTTGCCTTTGCGCCTTCTCCGGAACCATTGTGTCGGCGAAGCAGGCCAAAGAAGACTTGACTACGCTCCCCAGGGCTCTTGAGTTGGACCTGGTCTTTCCGAGAAATGACACCTACAAACCCGTCTTCCCCTTTCCCATCGTGGTGGCCGTCCGTGGCGCCCCAGCGATGATGGATTTTGGGCTCGATCTCTTATTGACCATGGGACCTGACATACTAGGACAACTCAACAGCGTGGGACAAATGACAGACGTGCCTATCGCGTCACTCACAAAGAAGGACACTTACTACGTCATCTCAGCAACTACGCGCCTCATCAACTCAACCTCTCCACATTGGCGGCTGGACTGGATGTTCGTCCTTAATCCCAACTGCACTGCAGCGCTGAATAGCACGGCGCCGGATAGCCCGCCAGCCTCCATCAAGTACACCGATATCCGGGGCTCGCTTCACTTCACAGTAAGCAGCGAAGGCAAGCTTCCCGACATCATCCCTTCAGACGACTCTTGCCCGCTCCCGATCGTGGCATACAACGTGACAGGTCACGAGACCTATTACCCGAGCTACAACCAGCCCGACACATGCTTAAACCTCGTCGATAAAGGTCCAGATCCGTGTGCTGTCAAGGCAGTGTCTTCCCTTGCGTCAGAGGTCGCATCAAAAATGGAGTTCCTGCTCTGTAAGGGGCAGAAGTGGCCGGAGAGCTCAGAGACATCAATCTGCCGCAGTAGCTCGGCTCGCTTGACACAACCGATATCACAGGTGATCCTGGTTCCGGGCGCTGTAGCACTGTGGGCTATCATGATGGCGCACGCTCTAGAAAGGAAAATGGGGGAGGAGGGAAGGAAAGGGGCTGGTGGGTGTCGGAGGAGAAGCACAAGACACCAGACCAATTTTCATTTCCGGCCGAGATCTTTCCAAACATGGCATTCACGTACTTTCTTGTTGGCACCTAGTTCAGAACCACCTTAGTAGATAATGATAATAATTTTAATTCGCAATATTACCTTCCGGGAATAGTGGTGAGGGAAAGCAAAGGCCCGACTTCCGAGCTCCTTCCCCGCACTCCCCCGCACACCTGTCCGGTTCCTGCAGGAGGTTCCCTGCCTGCGACAAGACGAGATTCCTGTTATCGCAGGAATCGGCATCGAATAGTACGGGAGCAACCGAAGATCAAGTTTTTCTGTAACGTATGAATTGGTATGTTACCCCAAGAGGGGGGCGGGGTTGTGACAGGAAGGAGGTTATCTTCCGTAGAAAAGCCCCGGATTCCCCCCCGCCCGGACACTCGCCAGTCCGGCACTACCGAATATCCAAACGACCTTCGCCTTGACGCGGGCTATCGAACAATCCACCCATGGCGCCTCTCTCAATGCTCGCTGCCCTTGTCGGCACCGCGGCAGTTGTGGCAGGCTACACTCCCAACAAGCCGGGTAGTAGCGGCCGCTATCCCATGAACGCGCCCTATGACCAATCTTTCCAGGACGGCTATTCTATCCTGAAGCACCTTGGTGGGTACGGACCCTATGTGAACCGTGCCGCCTATGGCATCGGCCGTGACCCGCCCGAGGGGTGCGCTGTCGACCAGGTCATGATGCTCAGGCGCCACGGCGAGCGGTACCCGCTTGTTGGGGACAGCGAGAACATGCTCAAGACGCTCGAGAAGCTGTATGGCTCCAAGGTCAGCAGCTGGAGGGACGATCTCGAGTTTCTAAACCGTTGGCAATTTTTCATTCCGGACCTGGGCTATGTGGAGCTCGAGTCCGAGGCCGGACCGTATAGTGGCTTGCTCGGATCGTATAAGCACGGCGCCGAGTACCGCGTCCGGTACGGCCATCTGTGGGACCAGAAGCCGAATTCGACCGTGCCAATGTTCACGAGCGATTACGAGCGCGTCATTCAGACGGCAAGGAAATTCGGTGTGTATCTTGCGACTCTGCGGAAGAAGCAAACGTGGACTGACGTTGCATCGCAGGTGAGGGCTTTTTTGGCTGGAACTATTCAACCTCGGCCGCGCTCAACATCATTTCCGAGAGCGGGAAAATGGGCGCAAACAGCCTGACGCCATACTGCCCAAAGGACAATGACACGAGCGTGTGCAACAATCTGTCGCGGTATATGCCCCAGTTCGACGTCGCCGCGGCGAGGTTGGGCAGGCAGAATCCTGGCCTTGAGCTGGATTCCACCGACGTGTTCAATCTAATGCGTGAGATCAAGACCGCCTCTTTCATTTGTGTGCCAAACTGAACCCGCTGTTGACCAACAATGCTCAGAAATGGCCGCCTTCGAGCTCAACGTGCGCGGCTATTCCGACTGGGTTGATGTCTTCACCATGGACGAGTGGGTCAGCTTCGGGTACACCCAGGATCTACAGTTCTACTACTGTGCCGGGTAAGTTATTTCTGCGCAAAACTGCGAGTGATGCGAGCAAAAGTTCGGAGAGCTGATGTGGGTGCAGTCCTGGCGACAAGAACATGAAGGCTGTTGGCGCCGTCTACGCTAACGCAACCCTCCACCTCCTGAATCAGGGGCCCAAGAAGGCCGGCTCCATTTTCTGGAGCTTGTAAGTTTCCCTCATCCTACCCGAAAACTTATCCGGAAACTTTGACGCTGACGGCTTATTTAGCGCCCACGACACCAACATAACCCCGATCCTCGCAGCTCTCGGTATCTCGAGTCCCGCTGAGGACCTCCCGCTCCATCACATTCCGTTCCCGAACCCGTACTCGATCGGCGACATCATGCCCATGGGCGGCCATCTCACGCTGGAGCGGATGGCGTGCAACGAGACCGCCGTCACTAAGCGCGACACATACGTGCGAATCGTGCTGAACGAGGCTGTCGTGCCCTTCACCGGGTGCCAGGACGGGCCTGGCTTCTCGTGCTCGTTGGCGAACTACACCTCCCTTGTGACTAAGATGCTCCCGGATTATACCAGCACCTGCGGTGTCGATGCAAGCTACCCCCAATACCTGTCTTTTTTCTGGGATTACAATACCACGACGACAAACAACTTTGAAACTCGCACCTATATCCCGTACCAAGGTGCGTAAGTCGAATGATAGTCATGGTTACGGTACGAAGTAGGCCAGGCCATTCATTAATATAGTAATTATACCGCATTACCCTGCTCTTCTTCTTCTTCTATAAGATAATAGAAGAGGGAACCATCAAGGGTCCCATTTTATCTATTGAATTGACAAGTCCGGTCAACTAGGGAGAGGTACCGGGGAGGAGCACACTATCTCGTAGCTGGCCCAATGTTCGTTGACCTCGCGTTCTCGTCGCTCGTCGCGCTCGCTTGCCTACTAATGCATCGTGTTTAGGTGTTGGTCTTGAAACTATAAATCCTGCAGTTATTTATATAATTAAGGTAGTAGAGGGACGGGAACCTCTCGGGGCGGACAAAATCATGCCGGCTTCCGAAAACCTAACTGCTCGAAACCTAAGCACTGCATGTCGACAAGCCCTTTCACCTCTTCTCAAAGAAACTCCACACAGTCTCAATCCCACCACTAATCAATGGCGGGAACGGAATTCCAGGGCCTCCAGTGGGTCACCAAAACCATTGGCCTCGAGCCGACATGGACGCTTGAGCCAGACCTGGAAGCTGCCAAGCAGCTGGTCGAGTCGATCAGCATGATAGAAGCGGGCACGATAAACATGTCACTTCTTGCTCAAGGCGCATTCAACAAACTATGCGATATTACCATGTCCAAAAAAGCGGAAGCCCTCATCCTGCGTGTAGCCTTACCGGTCGATCCGCGATACAAGACGCTCAGCGAAGTTGCGACCATGGACAGGATGCGCCATAATACGAATGTCCCAGTACCTAGGGTTCTCGCCTACGAGGCTTCCAGAGCGAATCCTGTCGGTTTCGAATGGATCCTGATGGCAAAATTGCCTGGGAAGCCGCTGGCTGATGCGTGGAAATCATTGTCATACCCGGCTAAGGAGGGACTCGCCAAGCGGTTTGCCGCATACTCATCTAGCCTTTTCAAGAATCAACTGAGCGGCATTGGGAATATCTACACCGCGTCGCCTCCCAAGGTGGACTGGATTGTGTCCATGCATTTTTTCTGGGGTGATCATATCCACCAAGATGTACGCCGCGGGCCCTTCTCCTCGAGCAAAGACTGGATGGAAGCACGCCTAGCACTCAGCGAACACGACTGCCGCTCAACGCTGGCTAAATATCCGGATAGGAGTGGTATTGATAGTGACGACGAGGACGACATAGACGACGCACAACGGACGCTCGAGATTATCAAGAGACTTGTGCCGCTTGTGGGCCAAATACTCCCTATTGATCACTTGGAAGATGAGCCCTCTATGTTTTTTCACGACGACCTCTCTCGGCACAACATCCTTGTCGACGACAGCGGTGCTCTTACCGGTGTGGTGGACTGGGAGTGCGTATCAGCCCTGCCACGCTGGAAGGCGTGCTATTATCCTTCGTTTTTGGAAGGTCCGCCGCGAGATACGAAACCCGACCCGACGAGGTACCAGCGAACCGCCGGTGGCGAGCCTGCGGACCTCTATTGGGAACACTTGATGGAATATGAACTCACAACCTTGCGCATGGTTTTCCTCGGTGAGATGGCGAGACTGGAGCCAGGTTGGGTGGACGTGTTTAACTCGAGCACGATGCAGAGAGACCTGGATCTCGCGGTGCAGAACTGTGATAACGAATTTATTGCCAGGCGCATCCATGACTGGATTGACGACGTTGCTGCCAGGAGAAGCAACCCACACAGTTTGCGAGATAGGATCGATGAATCTTGACGACTTTTCCTGTAGTTATTGGGGTCTGTTTCAATACGTGTGTCTCACAATATCAAACCAGTCGAGGCATACATATAATTGAAGTTGAAGGAGCCGAATCTACTACCGTTGAGCTACGAGCAGGCTCGGCAGTTTCAAGGACGGATCAATACTTGGCAAAGACTACCTCACCATCCCCCGTGAACCAGTCTTGCCCACCATCGAGCGCGGCTATATGGTTCGCCAGCACGAGGCCCTTCTGTCTCCGTGCCTCTACTTCTCGACCAACGCTATCGGGTTGCGATCCATCAGAACTCCCTTCTTCGCGGGACACACGACCGCACGCCGGCGTCGTCCCATTGGCCGCGGCCCTCGAAGCCCCCGAAGCCCTGTCGCTGTGCTCTTCTCCTGGCTCGGGCGTGAGAAGGCCACAGGCGGCCAGGAACTCGTCCGGCGGAACCGTCTTCCGGCCCAGCTTGACGACATATTTGGAAATGCATGTGGCGTATAATGTGGGCTGCGCGGGTGCGCTCCCGGGCGCATTCTTACGCCACGGCTGGTCCGTGTAGCGAGCCGGGCGGGCGTTGGAGGCCTTGACGAAGTGGGAGATTAGATAGATCCACTTGGAATCCCAGGACAAGACGCGCGTCCAGATTTCCACCTTCTCGAACGGGCGGATCTCCTTCTTGAAGGTGCAGGTGACGCCGCCGAGGGCCGGGAAGATCGGTCCCTTCTTAGAATACTTCTTGAGCCCCACGCGGAAGAGGCAGTAGAAGTGATAGCCGCGAGCCAGGTCGAGGTCGGTGAGATAGGTAGAGTTGGACTTGTGCAGGCTGTAGTCGACGTCGCCAGGGGGAGTGGAAGTGGTGTAGATGGTTGGTTGGAAAATGGTCAGAGCACCGTCCGTTGAGCGAGATGGTACACGGCGCCCGTCAAGGTAATAGTGCCTGAAGTACCCGTAGAAAACACGCATCTGCGTACGCACCGGGACGGCGCGCCCCCACCCTGGTCAACCCTTGAGGGAAGGAATGGGACTCGGAACACCAAAACTTACATGCCAAGCGAATGGGAGGGTCTTCGCTGATACAACAGCGTAGAGGACCACTGCGAGAAGGAGAGGGGCGCCGAGCCGGTGGACTAGCCCATCGAGGAGAGGGACGGAGAAAAAGTCCATCGTGCGCTGGAGAAGGCGGTGGTTGTGTAACAAGGAGGCATAGACAATTCCAGGTGCCCGGTCGAACCAAGGAAGAAAGGGAGTAGGTTTCCAGAGACCACGAACCGAGTCCGGAGGGCAAAGCTATGAAGGTGTGAAGGTGTCTTCATAAATCACGCCATACACATGCGCGCCGTCCCGCATGAGGCGTGAAGGATTCTGATCCTGTGGCTAGGGAGGGTCTGCTCAAAAGACCCATGCATATGCCAGCTTACCGCAGCATCCTGCCAGCAATCAATAGTATCGCGGCACAGCCGTCCACTTCGGGCACAGCCGCCGCCCAGTGGCGTCGCCGCATGCGCCGCATGGCGCGATGTGCATTTGAGTTCAGCCGTTTACGGAGCCGAATCCAGGGACATTCCTTCCGGGAAACTACGGATTATTTCCAATGCTACGACGAAGCCTCCACATCCAGCATGAATGCGGGCCCTCGCCTAGCTCCACTCCTTTTCCTGCCGTATGTCCGAGGCGTGGGCACGGCTACCGCGGCTTGTTGGCCCGGAGCGTCGCACTGAAGTAAGCAACCAACCGAACCACGCAAAAGGATGTAACCTCCATTCCAGTGAGTGGGGTGCGAAGGATCGAGACTAGAAGTTCCCGTTTTCCCAGCCGCCTGCTTCGTTTCTCTTTTTTTATATAATTTTTTTTTTTTTTTTTATATCCCACCCTCTGCGGCGACTCCATTAATGTCTCATATTGTTAGAAGAGGCCCTATGCGGGCGGCTGTGCATGATCGCTGAGGCACGCCATCCTGTCTGCTTACAGTGAGGTAGCTTAGATTATCCCCTTGGGACCTCTCTGACCTAGGTAGGCTGTAGGCCCCTTTCGCCGCCCCCCCTTTTTTTATTTTAATTTCCATTTGTAAAGTTACGTGGTTTATCGATCGACACGGGCTTTCACCAGGCGAGGACCGGGGCATATTCTCTCTTCTCGCCACCCGATGGAACCCCAAGCAGCAACGCAGAGAACCGCATCTGAGGCACACGCTGCCAAAAGGCTACGCCTGGCTTGCGACTCCTGTCATGGCTCAAAGGTTCGATGCTCTGGCGGGGACCCATGTGCGAGGTGCCGTGACGGGTTGGTGTTACCCCCTGGTGCCCCAACCCTGGAATCTCTCCCTCGATCACTTTCCTCGTCGTCCCACTTATCTACTGCAATCAAATACTACGGCAGGGAGAGAACTGACAATGTACGTAGCAATCTGGAGTGCCAGTATAGCTACATGAGCAGGTTAGGCAAGCCAAAAGGCAGCCGCAACAAGAAGACACTCGAGAAGCTGGCCGCCACGGCGCCCGGGGCGGCAGTCCCACATGCCCACACCGGCAGCCTAGACCCGTATCCGGCACTCAGCGACGAAATACAGCTTTCCTCGCACTCAGGCACTTTCGATGTCTCGCGAGGATCCGAGGCCTATGCTTTGCCAGGATGGATGGACGCGGACTTGATGGGATTTAGTGGCACCTTGGACGCGGTCTGGCCAGAGGAGCGGTCGCTAAATATGCACTCATCGCAGCGGGGCTTGCTGAGCCAGCCAACAGAAAAGCTTCCGTGGGGCATGTCTGGTGAGATTGAGCCCTCGCGAACGCACGAGCGCCGTATTTGTGTTTTCTCTCGAGCCGTTCTTGCTGACGAGACCACGGGGCTTCACAACAGGCCCTCAAAAGGACCAGTCCAGTGCCGTCGCCGCCAACACCACCACCACCCACGATACTATGTTGAGCGTCTCGGAGGACTCCGAGGGAGACGACCAACGCATCTGTTCCACTGCAGAATGGCGGGGATTCGTCCCGCGCAGTGCCCCTGACGGGAAGCGCCCGTGGGAGGACCCGACCGAGACAGACACGACCGACACGTTGGTCGCGACCGGACGGAGCCCCGCGTCGGCATCTAATGAGGTGGGCGAGATGGGCTGTTGCAGCTGCTTAAAGAGACTCACCGACCACTTATGCCACCTTAACACGATAGAGCGCAAGCAAGATATCATCTGCCTGGACACGACGCTATCCAAGACAGATACGACCCTGAGCTGCGCCGAGAGCGTGCTCGAGTGTCACCACTGCCGCCTCGACTCAAAGGTGGTACTGCTCATCATGACGGTGCTGCAGACCGCCCTGAACTGGCTCAGCGTAGAGTACAGGCACGGGACATACGCGCGCCGCCGCCTCCCTCCAATCCACTTCGGCAGCTGGAGGGTGCCCGAGGCGGACGGCGACCTCATCAAGAAGCTGCTGACGAGCCGAATTTTGGCCACGAGCGACTCCGTGGCCAGCACGCTGCGTCTGCGGATGGACGAGATCACCCTCAAGGCGAGCAAGCAAAATATGAGCTCTCGGTTCATGGACGCCGAGTCCTTGCAGCAGACGCTGCAGCGTTTGACGTCGTCACTGAGGGAGCTTGCCGAGCATGTGAAAAGCTGAATTCCTTAATCTCATGCACTGGGGTGGTGGGGAAAGGAGGGGGTGGGGGGGGATGATACACACGGAAGGAAGGAAAAGAAAGTCGCTTGGGGCTTCCCGGGTCATAGAAATCGGGTCATAGATTATGGATGTATAAAGAAAACCAAACACTTCTCACATCGTAGGAACCCCGGCCTTCGGACCTTGTGCGAGTGAAATGACATTTGGTAATATGCTTGGGGCCTTCCCGTGTCCCTCGTTGTTCCCTTCATTCAAGTCTCATACTGAAAAAGGGGAGGGGATGCTTGGTTCTGGCATCGTTCGCCGCGCAAGCGCCTGCACGACCGTCGGCAGGAATGACGCGAGTGCGGTAACTCCCTCGGACGAGACCACCCGCGTGCTATACTCGATCTCGACGTGCAGGCTGCCGTCCTCCAGCTCGCTGTACTCCAGCAGCAGCGGGAACAGGGCGCCTGCTGGCTTGGCAGCACCGTAGTCTGCGCTCTTCGCGTAGATTCGCACGCCCGGCCCAAGAGATAGAGACTTCTCGAGTGCGTCTGACTGCCAGTGATAGAGAACCATGACGTCTACAATATTATCGTCCACAATCATGTTCTCATCCTTTGGTGGTACTGGTGTCGTAGCCGATCGTATCTGCGCGTACGGCAGCTGGTGGTCGATGGCTAGGTTGATCTCGGCCGCGACCGCGTCGAGCAGCGCGTAGGCGCTGGCGAGGTTTCCGTCGTCGCCGAGCACCAGCCTTATGGGTAGTTGATCGACGAATAATCCCAGCATGTCGGCCGTGCCGGGTTCGTCGCGGTTCATGTATGGCAGGCCAAGCACCATGTCCGAGGAACCATACACGGCGCGCAGAGCGAGTGCCGTGGCGGCTACGGCTAGACGCTGAGAATAGAGCTGTTGCTGGCCTGACAGTCTTGGCACAGATGCTGCGTCGAGATATGGGATGCTAATAGACCGGGTCGAACCGTTATCTTTTCCTCGAGATTCGGAGCGATGAAGGTGTGGAATCGGTTGCATTCCTCCCAGATGTTGCTTCCAGAACTGGATGTGGTCCTTCTTGTGCAGCTGCGATTTGGGAGCAGCACTTTCTTGGCGAAGTTGAAGCCACTGTGCCCAGTCGATGTAGGTGGCGTCTCCTGCTGCTGGATAGCAGCTGCTTTCGGCATGGGAAGAGTCTTCGTGGCCATTCGTCGCCGGCCATTCTTCCGAGCCTGTGAGATATCGGTATTTACGACCGACCAACTGCAGCATGAGTGCGAGGGAGGCCTTGTCCGTGATTATGTGGTGCGTGACCATGACTACGTCCGTCTCCGGCCCTGCTCTTTCATCTCCCCCGTTCCGAGTCCAAATGACCACTCTGAACAACTGGTCCCGTGCCAAGTCGAAAGATTTCCCAACCCAAGCCCTCAGTCTCTCGGGATTCAGCTCGTCGTCCACGTAGTATTGCGGCGCCAAAGCCTCTGGGCTGACAAGCCGGGCGGGCTGCCCCTTGGAAATGACGTAACGAGATCGGAGTATGGGGTTTTCGCGCACAATGGCTGTGAAGGCTTCGGCGAGGGCCTCGGTGTCGACATGCCCTTGGAGGACCAACTGTACCGTCGTGTTGAAGGCCGACCTGGTGTCCGAGACGGTGTGCGCATGGTACATGTCCGCCTCTAGGTGTGACATGGGAAGCGCCGTGGACGAGTAATCGGCAGCCAGAGCTGCTCGCCGGGCCGACGACCAGTAGGAGGAAAACGAGTCGCCGGCAGCGGTCGGCTGAGCGGCATGATGCTGGTCGATGGCCCTCGACAGCGCCTCGAGGACCGTCTCGCGGATGAGCAGCGCTACGGGAACGTGATAGTCAATCGACGATGCGATCCGACGGGCTGCCCGGATGGCCAGCAGCGAGTTTCCCCCCAAGGCGAGGAAGTCGTCGTCCTTGCGAACACGCGCGTCGTCGCCGAGACCGAGAAGCTCCTTCCAAGTCTCGGCAACCAGCTTCTCGGTGGGCGTCAGCGGCCCTGTGGAAAAATCATTGACCCCGTCGCTGCTGTCAGCTTCCTCAGCTCGCGAGCAAGCGGCAAGCGACGCGAGCGCCTTCCGGTCTACTTTGAAGTTGGCCGACTTGGGCAGCTCTGCAACGGATACGATACGAGCCGGACGAGCGTAGCTCGGCAACAGGGTTGCGACACCTGCACGCAAGGCTGCCGTATCGACGACTTCGGGGGTAACGAACGCCACGATGCGCGCGCCGTCGGAATGCCCCCCCGAGATGGTCACGGCTGCGGCACTCTGCACTTTGCCTCCGCCCACGGCGACGAGGGCCCGTTCGATCTCCTCGAGCTCGATGCGGAAACCGCGCACCTTGACCTGGTTGTCGAGGCGTCCCACGTAACACAGCGTCATGTCTGGATTCCAGAAGCCCAGATCACCGGTGCGGTACATGAGTTGCTGCTCCGGTCGCGAGGAGAAAGGGTTGGGAACGAAGAGGGCCTTGGACTGGGCCTCGGCCGAATCGTTCCAGTACCCGCGTGTCATCTGATCCCCCGAGATGTATATCTCGCCTGTGACTTCCGGTGGCACAGGGCACATGCGATGGTCTAGCACGTAGACGCTCAACTGCGGAAGAGGCCGCCCGATGCTGACTGGCTCGCCGGGCAAGAGACGGGTTCCTGTGGATATGGGTCCGCACTGGTTTCCCCTCCTTCTGCATCAGCGAGACTGTACCTTCGGATAATATGTACCACACATTTACGCGGAGCATGGCTCCCCAAACCTCTGATGAAGGAAAAGCCACTCACCTCACTCGGACCGTAAAGGTTCATCAAGTGCACTCGGCCAGCCCACGCATCGGCCAGGCTCTGCGGCACAGGCTCACCCGCCAATGCTATCGTGTCCAGATTACCGTAATCATCGGGCGAACAGGCCGACAGGAGCGACGGCGTCGCCATGGTCGCGTGGACGCGCCCGAGATGCTCGAACGGGTCGGCGGCATCTTTGAGCACTAGGGTGGCGCCGTAGCATAGCGAGCCAAAAAGCTCGACGAGGACTACATCGAAGCCTAAACCGAAGAGCTGGGCAATTCGGCGCCCGGGAGCCGCGAACAGCCGCACGTGTGGGTTGTCTATGACATAGAGGATGCTCATGTTGTGCAACGGGACGCCTGTGGGGAAGTTATATCGTTAACTTGGCTGTCTCTGATCTGACAGGACTCGGGGTCTCCCTCGTACGTACCCTTTGGGACTCCCGTGCTTCCGGACGTGAAGACGAGATAGACTGTGTCTTTGGCCTGGGTCGCCGTCTCGAGTGGGCCGGTAGGAGTAGCAGTTGGCGAGACTTTTAGGAACTCATCTACCACGATGACCACAGTGCCACCACTGTCTTTTCTATGCAGCACCTGCGCACAGACCTGATTCGCAGCTAGAAAGACGGAAGCGCCGCTCTGCTCGACGACAGTTTCAATGCGCTTAGGAGGGAGACTGATGTCGATAGCACAGCACACGCAGCCGGCTTTGAATGCGGCCAGAATGCTCACGACCCAGTGGAGCGAGCCGTCGGTTAGGATGCCCACGACGACGTCTTGCGGCCGTTTTCCCTCGGTCAACGACTGCCTCAGCCATCTGGCCACCTTATTGGACGCCTGATCCAGCTCGCGGTACGTCATGCTACCGTGCCGAGCGGACTCGACAGCGCATAGATCCGGCCATTGGTCGGCCGCAGCCTCGAAAGCGTCCTTGACCGTCGTCGGACCTGTGTAGGCCCCCTTATCGACATTAGCCGTTGCGGCGGCTGGGAGCCGAATGAGAGACGACTTCTCGTCTTCGTCCATGAGCTTTGCTCGCACGCTCTGGATGTATTCGTTATGCGGATTCATCAGCTCGCGCAGCGCGTTCTTGAAGTGCGACAAGAGCCGGCGGATGCCCGACGGCGCGTAGCGCGAACTGTCAAAGAGAACTCGAGCACGCAAGCCTGCTCCGCCGCTGCTACTGTCGTTGTCGTCTCTCTCAAGCAACAGGGACAGCCCGAATTCCATCAAATCTTGGCGCTCGACGGTCCACGACTCCGGGAGAGGTGGGAGGTCGTACTCAGTCACGACGATGCTCTGCAAGGCGCCGTTGATGCTCTCGCCGGCCATCGATGCCGTGGCCTCGGTAGCGGACCACTGGTACTCGAGCATCTGCAGGAGCTGACTGTTGATGTCGGATACGGTGGTCGCTATCGTCGGTCGCCGCTCCTCGTCGAAGGTGACGGGGAACGGCACCGTGTTGAGCAGCGGGCCCACCACGCGTTCGACCCCCGGCACCGCCATGAGGTTGCGGCCCGAGAAGACGGCGCCAAAGGCCACGCGTTCCGAGGAAGTGTAGTTGGAGAGCACCAGAGCCCATGCCGCGTAGACCAGACTCGATGGCGTGACTCGCAGGACGCGCGCTCCGTCTTCTAGCCGTGCTCCATCAAGTCCCAAAGCGATCTCCAAGCTGCTGGTCCACTCGTCGGACGGTCCGGTGGTGCTGTCTGCTAGTGGCTTAGGGAGACTAAGTCTCGGGAGTGCCGCGTGACCCTGCAGGATGTCGTTCCAGAAGGCTACGCCCTCGGGATTGATCTGTTGTTGCTTCTGGGCCAGTGCAACGCTCGCGAATTGAGGAGGACGGCGGCTCGGTAGCGGCACCTTGCCGTCCAAGACGGAGCGCACCTCGTCCAAGACGATGCTCAGCGACCAGCCATCGGCTTGGGCGTGATGCGCCGAAGTCAGCAGTGTCGAACCCAGTCCGGGCACGGTGATCAGACGGAACGCGTTCACCGGGACGAAGCTCTCGCTCTGTTCGTCCACAGATAACATCCTGCTGCGAATTTCGAGCGAGTGCCCGAGGACGACGGCGTCCAATTGGTCCGTTGTGGTTTCCTCGTCGCTCCAGTCTAGTTCCAGCTTCGGCAGCACCTGCTGCAGCTCATCCCTGAGCGAGAAGGCGGTGCGGAAGATCGCGTGCCGTTGCAGCACGCGCAGCCATGCCTCTCTCAGGCTGACCCGGTCGAGGTTGGCCCCCGGGTGCGCCAGGTGGATACGCAGGAGCATGTAGTTGGCCCCAGGCGTCCTCAAGCTGGCTTCGAGCATCTTGACCTGGAGAGCGGTCATGGGTGCTGTGGATGCCTCCTGGTCCTGGTCCTGGTCCTCCTCCCCATCACCGAAGGTCTCTTCTCTCTCGGCAGTAGCAGGGTCGACTACTTGCATGGCATCGCACACGGCGCTTAGGTTGGGGAGGTCGAAGAGTGCCTTGATGCTGAGCATAAGCCCTCTCCTTCGCAGATACGACAGCACTTTCAGCGCCGCGAGGGAATTCCCTCCCAGTTCCCAGAAGGGACGGTCGCTGGCCACCTCGGAGGCAGGCAGCAAAGTTGCGGCCGTGATGGCTGCCTTTAGTATCGCCATCTTTGATTTGTCGTCACCGGGCGGCGACACCTCGGCGTCGTCGTTGTTGTCTTTGTCCAAGGCCGCCTCCGCCTCTAGCAGTTGCTGCAAGGCGCGGTTATCGACCTTGCCGTTCACCGTCAGTGGGAGAGCTTCCATGGCGTAGATCTGATCCGGCACTAGGAAGGTGTCATGCTTTGTCGATAATATCTGGCGGAAGGCTAGCGTGTCGAGGCTATCCGGCGTGACAAACGCCACCAGCCGGTTGCGATGCATGAAAGCAGTAGCCGTCAGCACGCCCGCGCCCATCCCCAGAAGCATGGGGATGACCTCGGACTCGAGATTTACGAGGAAGCCGCGGTTCTTGACCAAGCTGTCCGCTCGCCCGGCGAACTCGAGCCCGTGTTCCGTCCGTCGCGCGAAATCTCCTGTCCGGTACATCCTCTCACCCCGCCAGTACACAAACGCCTTGGCCGTCCGCATCTCGTCCTGGTAGTACCCCAACGCCAGGCCGGGCCCCGTTATGCAGATCTCGCCCTGGTCAGACTCGGCCTCCCCGTCGAGCAGTAGAACACGACTGTTAGACATTGAGCGGCCGAGGGTGATGGACTTGTCAGGATAGACTCTGCCTATTGAGGAGCAAATAGTTGTCTCGGTGGGTCCGTACGCGTTGTATATGTTGCGGCCTGTTTATGGTCATTATCTCTTCTCTGGCATGAGAAAACGCGAATGGAAAAGGGGAGAGGGAAACAGTCATACCTGGAGCCCACCACTTGCGAATCAGCCACGGCGGCGGTGCTTCGCCACCTAGCACGATGGTTCTGAGCTTTGGGCAGGTCTGAGGATCTTGTATGGCCGCCAGGACTGACGGAGTGGCGGTTAGGATGGTGACGCGGGTCACACAGCCCAGGAAGTCGGCACTACTCGGTATCATGACCTGGGCCCCGTTGCAGAGCGTCGAGAAGACCAGGCCGGTACAAGCGTCAAAGCCGGGCGAGAATATCAGCAGCGTTATATCTTCCGGTGTGGCATTCGCGTTGAAGGGCGCCTCCTCGTCGCCTTGCTGCACGTAGTTCAGCAATGCGCGGTGCGGGATCATGACGCCTTTGGGAGTCGACGTCGTTCCCGATGTAAAGATGATGTATGCTAGGTCTTCCGGCCGTATCTGGGATTGAGCGAGCTCCCGCCCGGGCTCCGGCCCGGGCTCCTGCCCAGCTGCTGCAGGCCAGAACGCCGCCTCCACCTCGTGGCAGGACACCAAGTCGCAGTCTGGTAGGGTTCCGGAGCGGCCGCCCAGATCCACAACAACCCGCGCCGAAACTCTTCTCAAGGTCGACTCGATACGGTCCTCACTCCAGGCCTCAATGTCGATGGGCACATAACAGGCGCCCGCCTTGAGGATTCCCAGAAAGCTTGCTATCATCTCGGGACTTCGTGTCGCCAGCACTGGGACCAGATCCCCCGACCGTACCCCCTTCTGCTGCAGGAGCCAGGCGATGCGACACGCTGCATCGTCCAGATCCCGATACGATACCCTCCTACCCTCTTCGCACAGGATAGCAGTGTGGCTGGGGTTCCTGCCCGCCCACTTCTCAATAAGGTCGCAGACCGACCTGGGTTTTTCCACCGTCGTGAGATGCCCAGCGTCGACCATGATCTCGTCCACCTGGCATCCCCGCAGTCCATCCAATACAGTCGGGCGCATCGTCTCCATTGAGGGGGCGGATCAGGAAACCAGAAGTGATGACAAACTACACAAGCACACCTGATGCTTCCAGATGGCGGTATTATTAGATAGCCGCCGCAGGAATAGAACAAGAGCAAAAAACACAGAATAAACTTGGCAGTGCAGCAGCAACTCACGATAGCTGCGTGGGCTATCAGAATATATTGGCGTGATATCCCTAAATTATGTAGTTCTACCGGTGATCCAACCTCAACCTTGCACCTAGCTTAGCCAATCCTCGCCGTGTACCGTGTAAGAAGCAAAGGCCTGGAGAATGGTAGCTGGCGCCCCCAATTTCATACGCCGGAAAGCGCCGAGTCCTGCCGGGTTAGAGGCTCTCTGCATTTCATTAATAAGGGGGACGGACTCACCCTCGGAAGGTTAGATTTTCCATCTACGTACCTGACAGCTAGGCTAGTGCACTGTAACCTACTTCATGCACGTTCCGACGACCTTGCCAACCGGTTAACCGCCTTTGTATCTTTGCGGCTCGGCGACTATTTCGGCGACTATATCTCGGCGAGTATATCTCAGCGACTAAAATGTCGGCGCCAATTGTGCCCTCCCCTGACAACACTGAGCTCCCGAGAAGCTGATGATGTGCATTACCCATGTAGGTGCACTGCGTTTTCTGCCTTCCGTCCTCGAGTAGTCTAGTGCGTGCGCTCTATGACCTTCGTTCAGCCACACATTCCTATCTTTGTCTACCTACCTTGTCTTCCAAGCTCTCTCCCAGTCACATCGAAGCCGTGGACTTTGGCCCTTCGCTCGCGGACATGGCGGATAGCCAAGACTTCAAGACCGAGCCCGGCAATAGCGCTCTCACCAACTCTAGATCGCTGCCGCAGGCAAAGACAGAATCGGATCCCAATGCCTCGCGCGACGACATGGACTCGCCAGATGCCGAATGGAAAGCTTCCAAGAGTACCAAGCTGGCGTTTGCCTCGATCTGCGTCTTGGCCCTGATGGCTGCCCTGGACGGCACGTCCATTGGCGTCGCGTTACCAGTAGGTACCGGTCGCAAGTTCCAGAAAGCAGCGCCGCGATGGCTGACCGTGGATGCCAATCACAGGCCATCGCCAATGCATTGAAGGGAACCGCGATCGAGACATTCTGGAGCGGAACTTCATTCCTCTTGTGCTCGACGGTCTTGCAGCCCACGTTTGTGTCGTTTTCGGACATTTTTGGCCGCCGCAATCTGTTCATGCTGTCCATCGCCTTCTTCTTCGCTGGGGCCCTAGTGTGCTGTCTCTCTCAGAACTTCACCACGATGCTGGTCGGCCGGTCGATCCAGGGCGCCGGCGCTGGCGGCATCATGTCCCTGACCGAGGTGGTCATCACGGACTTGGTGCCCCTTCGGTATCGCGGTGACTACTACGGGGGCATGAACGCCATGTGGGCGGTGGGATCTGTCCTCGGACCCATCGTGGGAGGCGGGTTCTCCGGCAACAAGCATGCCACTTGGGTATGTATACAATTTTTGTTTATTTTATTTTATTTTATCCTTTCACTGACAACACCTTTACTATTGGCCCTCTAGCGGTGGATCTTCTACCTCAACTTCCCCTTTATAGGCGTCGGCACGGTACTCGTGCTGGTGTTCATGCGCCTGCGTTTCGTGCCCAAGCCGCTCCTCCAGCAGCTGCGTTCCTTTGACTGGATAGGCAGCATCCTCTTCATCGCCAGCACCACCTCCTTCCTACTCGGCCTCACGTGGGGCGGTGTCCTGTATCCGTGGGACTCGTATCAGACCTTGGTACCTCTGGTCCTCGGCGCCGTCGGCTGTGTCGCATTCTCCCTGTACGAGGCCTACCTCGCCTCCAACCCCAGCATTCCCCTCGTGCTCTTCCACAACCACACGACCGTCATCTCCTTCTTCGGCACCGTCATCACCGGTCTAGTCCTCTGGTGCATCCTCTACTACATGCCGCTGTACTTTGAGGCCGTCAAGGGATATAGCCCCGTCATCTCCGGGGTGGCGCTGTTTCCCCAGACCTTCACCGTGGCGCCCGCCGGCGCCCTGGCCGGGGGACTCATTACCAAGACGGGCAAGTACCGCTGGTCCATCTGGTTCGGGTGGGCGATGGGCACGCTGGGCCTGGGACTCTTCTGTGTGCTCGACGTCGACACCAGCATCCCCGCCTGGATCTTCCTCAACCTGGTCTCGGGCCTGGGGCTGGGCTTCTTGTTCCCCGCCATCGCGACCGCCATCCAGGCGTCTGTGGCCAGCGAGCACGTCGCCATCGCCATCGCCATGTTCAGCTTCTTCCGGTCCGCGGGCCAGGCCCTGGGTGTGGCCGTGGGCGGCGTCATCTTCCAGAACCGCATGTACGCCAACCTGCTCGCGTACCCGCACCTGGCGGCCCGCGCCTCGTCGTACGGCGCCGACGCCGTCGGCCTGATCGAGGTCATCCGGGACATGCCCGACGGCGCCGACAGGCGGGACCTGAAGCAGGCGTATGCCGATAGTCTGCGCATCGTGTGGGCCGTGTGCTGCGCGCTTGCCGGCGTGGCGCTGTTGATCAGTATCCTCACGCGCCACCATAGCCTCGACCAGGCCTTGGTCACAGACCAGGGACTCGTCGAATCGAAGAAGGGCGGGAGCGGCAGTGGCGGGAGCGGCAGTGGCAGGGACGTGAGCCCCGACGAATCGCCGTCGGCATGACATGACAGGGTTTGCATGGCAAATACCACGGTGTTAAAGAATAGAGAGAATCTGTAATCTAAGTCGTCCATCGTATAATAATGATGAAAGTATCACCGCCAGCATCCTAGAGCATGTCTTGGGAGTCCCGCAATTTGCATTCTTGGTATTGCCTCGAGGGTTGGTTAGGGCAGCTTCACTCTTCGAGTTGCACATTCCTATGCAGCATGCCAGAGTCGAATGCCCGCTACCCGACCAAGTATGTTTACCACGAGCCTTACACATCCTAGACTGCTACTGTGACTTGTATAGTGTAGATGCGAATACCCACTCTTGTCTTTTCTCCCCCGTCTCCCCCCCCCCCCCCCCCCCTTTTCTCATGCTAATCAACCCAACTTGGTCAGCTGCACCCTGACATCTGCCATAGGGACCCACGACTCCTTGTGGATCTTATAATTCCCATCAGCCTTCCGTCCATCCGTGACGAGGATCTCGTACTGGTCGAATAGGTGGGCGACGGCCGCCTTAATCATGTGTGCGCCGAGGTATTGTCCCAGACACTTGCGGTGGCCGAAACCGAATACGGTAAGGTTGTAGCGGAGCTTGGAAACGGGGGACGTCAGTCGTGGATAATTTTGGAAAATGGGGTGATAATTTACATACGTCTGACTGCTTGATGTTTTTGAATCGAGACGGGTCGAAAGATGCACTGTCGGGGCCCCAAAACTTGTTGCGCACATTGATCGCCAGCACATCCACCAGGACCATGGTCTGAGTGCCGTTTTTATTTTTTGTCAGCATTTGCTGCAACTGCGAGACCATGTTAGGACCATGGCTAAGGTCGCCACTTACGTTTGGCTTCACCAGAACACCGTGGAAGTTCTTGACCGATGGTGCGCTCGCGCCGATGTTGAAGACTGCTAGTGGGCGCAAACGCAGCGATTCATAGAAGCATCGGTGCAAATGCGTATCGCTCCTGGTCAGATATTCGTGGAAATTGTGCTTGTTGGCCGCAATCTCCTCGCGCAGCTCCCGCTGGGCGTCGTCGTGATCGGCGACCAACGTGATGCACCAGGTAAGCACGTGCGTGGTTACGTCGAGGTTGGCCATGAGCATCTCGTCCATGGTATGTAGGAGCTGGCAAGCACACAAACGTTAGCCACCACACCACCTGGTGGGTTTCTCTTCTCTCGGGTCCTTACTTCGTCCAACGTGATATTGCCAGCCTCATACTCGTCCCAATACGATAACAAGGGTACGCTGACCCCCGTTGCACGTCTCCTTTCCACCATGCGTTCGTGGCAATTGCGCCAACCTACTAGGTACTCATTGAGCTTCCGGTAAGCCGTACGATCCACCCACCTCCCCGCCGACAGCCGATAGGGGCCTCCAATCACGAAGTAGGGCAGCAGCGCCATGTGCTTCTGCGCCAGATCCCATAGTTCCCGCTCTTCCTCGTCGGTCATGTCGCCATAGACAACACCGGCCGCGAGGTAGAAGGGGAATTTCATAAAGGCAGACACGGCGTGGAGGGTGAAGGGTTCCTTGTTGTCGCCCTTCTTCTCCCTTTCCGCTCCAGGCTTGCTGTCGGAGGCGGCCCCGTCTGCGGCGGCGGCCAGGGAAGGTAGGCTCTCTACGAATGCCTTGGCAGCGCTCTCGGTGACGCCGATCCGAGCGATGCTCGCGGCGTGCCGGAAGGGCGGGTCAAAGATCTGTCGTCTGTGCCTCCACTCGTCGCCCTCGAGGAGGCCTACGCAGCGCCCGAGGACTTGGCCAACGAACCAGCCGAGGTTCTGATACAGCGGTTTGCCATGCTTGTCCGAGTCTGAGTGAAAGATTTTCAGGTCTTCTGGGGTAGTGATGACGCTATACGGAGCAAGCACCTCATTAGAAGAAAGAGAGAGAGAGAGACGGAGCCGGCGAATCAACCAGACTGCGACAATAGGTAACGTACATTTCGGGATGTGACCCGGCCCAGACCCGATACACGGGGCCGTACTTGCGCCACTCCTCCGATTTTGCCTGCCCGTTCAGCAGTTTATCAATGACCTGGCCGTTGGGAATCGTCCACTTGGGACCCGAGATGGGCTTCCCTTGTCGCAAGACGCCGGGGTTGATGGCTGCGAGCACATTCTGCGTGATAGTCTGCCAAGCTTTGTCACTAAATACCGTTCACCTGGGCCGGTGTATACCTAACTGATCATTCGCATACCTCCAAGATCCACACTCCGCAGTATCGAAGGACCCAGTACGCGATCAAGGAGAGGACTGCAAGCGCCGCCCACTGGGCCAGCAAGCTGGGGTCGTCTGGGATGAGATGTTCTATCTTCATGCTCCACGTAGAATTGGGATCTAAGAGGGCCACAGGCGAGAAGGTTGAAACGCAAGTCACTAATTAGGTGGAACGCAAGTTGTGTAATGAGACTGTCTAATGTAGACGACCAACAAGGTTTCTCGGCGTCTGACTCATCGCGTTATCTCGACACCACAGGCTTGGTTGCGTTCTGTTTTATTATGCCACCTGCAGACTCCTAAGTAATTACTAATAACTAGCCTGGTAGTGCACCATGTAGACAGTCTATTTTTATGATTTATGGCGCACATATGTAGTCAGCCTCGATCGCATTCGGTGCTTTAGTTGATGGCGCGCTGAGGTGCATGGTAGGAAGCCGTACTCTGAATACCCTATGCTGATTGGGCCGTCGGCGCTTAACCTTGCAGTGCTCCAACGAGGGTGAGCTTTCCACATCTGGGTACCTTGCCCACATGGGTCTGTCTCCATCAATTCTCGTTGCGAGAACATGCCATCACAGTTTCCCCCCTTGCCGAACCCGGCACTGGACCTTGCAGTATTAGCGTCGTAAATCACACTCATAGCGGCGGTTCGCCCTGGTGTTCTACTTTTCCGGCTCAAATCTAATTAATCCATCCTGGTGCTTCTCAGAGCGCGCTTCTCGGCAGACAACGGACCGGACAGAGCAGCCATGGGGCTCCTTTCTTTCTTCATGCCCAACCCGGGCAAGATAGCAAGGTTCAGGCCCGATTCCTATCTGTACACCAAAACCATCAATGGCCACGAGATCGCCTTCACCGACTTCGGCTACGTCCACGACGGCCCGGCCATCGTGACTTTCTCCGGGTGGAACCAAGACCATCGCGGCTGGAGCGACCTGACACCATACCTGATGGTGCAGTACCGCGTCATCAGCGTGTGCTTCCGCGGCCACGGCCCCAACCGCGACCCGGTCGAGGACTTCGGCTTCGCCGACCATGCCCGCGACGTCCTCGCCCTCCTGGACGCCCTGGGCGTCGACCGCTTCGTCTGCATCGCCGCGTCGCACGGCTCGTGGGCCGCCATGGAGCTTGCGCAGATGGTGGGCCGGCAGCGCATGCCGGCGCTCCTGATCCTGGACCTCAGCATGACCGAGGCGTCGCCGCAGTTCCTGGCCGCCCTCAAGGGCATGCAGTCGCCCGAGACCTGGCGGTCCACCGTGCTGGCCCTGTTCCGGAGCTGGGGCAGCGGCGTGCCCAAGATCAACATCGCGGCCCAGGGTCTGCTCAACATGGGCGGCTTCGGCTACGAGACCTGGTCCCGGTCGGGCAGGACCATAGAGGAGGCCTACCGGACTTGGGGCACCCCTATGGAGCGCATGAAGCGGCTGTCGGATCCCCCGCTGATCCACCACGTCTACAGCCAGCCCGACAGTGCCGAGTATGAGGCGCTGCATCGGAGCTTCAAGCAGCAGCACCCCGAGTGGTTCTCATACTCCCGTGCCAAGGGAAAGACTCACGTGCCGCATATTGAGAAGCCCGGCATTGTGAGCAAGGAGACCAAGGCACTGATTGCTAGGGCTCTGAAACGGCCAGGGCCAGAGAACGACAAGACGTCGCCAAAGTCGGGTTGAAGATTTATTCTCTCCGTCGTGTCGAGCAGATTTAGGGCATCACTTCATGTACCATTATGTTGGCCTACATCGCAAGAGTTCACTCCGACCCTGAAGAAGGGCTTTGGTTGCGCGCACTGGTGTTGCTTCTTGGGGGGTTCATGCTGCGATGCGTCACCCAATTTACACAGTGGTGGTCGTTGTTTTAATTTTCGTGGTTTTGTTCTGTAAGAAGCATGTCACCAGCTATACGCAATGACCCCACCAGAGCCAGTTAGTGAATCCCCGTGGATGGATTTTTGACGCGGAGTTTACTGTAGCTGGTCATCTCTTGGGCTTGTGGCGATTTACGAACCCCCGTGCCCCCAATGCCCCCACTCCAGTTGGCACATACCCCCTGTCAATCTTTTTAAGTGCCGAAGCGGTTTCATTGGTTCTCGAGCGACCCACAAAACCCATTTTGGACACCCGCAGCTGCTCTTATACTCGCCGGTAGGTTGAGGTTTCGATGATCCACCACTTCGGCGTATATCTCACAGACGATGGCGAAGCTGACTGAACTCGCGCTCACCAGAAGCTACCAGGGCGGGCACCGTGAGCTGCGCCATCGGTAATGGGGTCCGATTCGTCAAGACAAGCCGAACCTGTAGCTTTACAAATGTTCATACAGCAGAGCCAGCGTCTAATTAGAGGGGAGATGCGGTTAAGGGTTCTGGCGATGACCTGCCGATTTTGATCGATCCCCCTAATCATTCATCGTTTTTCGAGACACCATGCCTTTCCCTCCCCGAGCTCGCAAGGACGTTGGTTAGTTAAACCTCCCCAGCCGTTTGAAAGCCTTAGCTTTTCACCCGCTGACGAGAAGTTACCGAGTGAAGACTGGAGTGGGCCTGCTGTGGCGGCAACTCGCGTCAATGGGCACATTCAGTCTCGCTGGAGTCGAAAGACGGGAGAATGGTCTGAGCCTGAGTTCGTTGAGGATCCGTTCTTGCGCGTGCATGGACTGGCAACCGTGTTTCATTATGGTACGAGGCTCATTCTGAAAAATTTAAAAAAAGTGTACCCGTGGATGTAAGTTGAATCGTGACGCGCAGGACAAGAAATCTACGAGGGGATGAAAGGTGATTTACACGTCTCCCTATTCTGTTATTTTTTCCAATCCCCCCTTCCAGCACCGAACCCCCCGTCGTTGACACCAGCAAAGCGTTTAGAGCTCCCGACGGCGAGATTCAGATCGTCAGACCCAAATCCCACGCGGCCCGGTTGAACCGCTCGGCAGCCCTGGTATCCGTCCAGGCCGTTCCGGAAGACCATTTCCTGCGCTGCGTGCAGCTCGCGGTCGGACTCAATGCCGACCTCGTACCGCCCCCCGGCGCCAACGCCATGCTGTACATCCGGCCTTTCGTGTTCGGTTCGGGCCCCTGGTTCCAGCTGAGTCCGACCGACGAATACCTGTTCTGCGTCTTCGTGGCCCCCACCGTGGCGCTGCACGGCGTCAGACCAATCGACGCCCTGATCCTCGACGAGTTCGACCGCGCGGCGCCGAGAGGCGTCGGATCGGGAAAGGTCGGGGGCAACTACGCGCCCGTGATGCGGTGGAGCGAGAAGGCCAGGAGCGAAGGGTTCCCCATCACGCTGCACCTGGACAGCCAGACACGCACCGAGATCGAGGAGTTCTCCACTTCGGCTTTTGTTGGCATCCGCAGAACTGGCGACGGTGACAGTGTCGAGACCACCGTCGTGGTCCCCGACAGCGAGAACATCGTCGAGAGCGTTACGAGTGACAGTATCCAGCAGCTTGCGAGGTCGCTGGGGTGGTCCGTTGAGCGACGAGCAGTACGTGCCTCCCCAAGAGTCTGATTTCCAAGGCAAGATGCCCATTGCTGACATTTTCCCTCCCTTTTCCCCCCTCGTCTAGATCAAGTATGTCGAGCTCCCTCGCTTCTCTGAGGTTCTGGCCTGCGGGACGGGAGTCTCGGTGGTCCCTATAAAGTCGATAACCAGGAAGAGCACCTCGGACAAGTTCGTCTACCAGAATGATAGTCCGGAACCAGGGCCCTGCGCAAAACTGCTGGCGGGCTTGCTGGACGACATTTACAAAGGCAAGGCCGAGGACCAATTTGGCTGGCTTGCAAAGGTCAAGGAACCCGATGTAAAGGTCAATGGTAATGCACAGCTCAAATGGGGGAAACAGGCCAATGGCAATGGAGAGGTAAACTAAGCCGAAAGGTCATTAAAGACGAGAGCAAGAGCCACATTGTCGTGTGCCGATCGAGGGAAAGGGTGAAATGAAATATAAAATGACTTCCGAACCACTCAGAACACCTTCGTGGCTTGTGTTCGCAGACATGATGTGCATGCTTCTGAGCTTGGCCCAGGGGTGGGAAGCCGCCTTAGTCGAAGCCGCAAGGCGACATGTTTCCAAATGTTTTCTACAGCCAGAATCGCGACTCATTTGGCTCAACGAGACTAAGGTGGCAGACAGAACGCATGTTTTGGAGACGAATTCTTATATATATATAAAATCGGGCTCAGATCATGCTCTGACATCTGCACGGGGAGGACACTACATCGTTCGGGGCGGTGCCAGGGAAGAGCAAACTTTTTCTTGTCTCCTATATATATATGCCAATGCTCGTCCCTCACGTTGCCTTCGCCTCATCAAGTGTTCCTTGATCGCCACAAAACTTTGACCCGTTGCAACTAAACGCGGGGTCGAAATTGCAGTATAGGACCTTCTCTGTGCGATGTTATATGCTCCCTGAGCTCGTACTCTGTCGTTGGTGGTGCCGTGTCCTTGGTCTCCCAGGACTCGTCTTGGTCCGCCCTCCGCCAATCGAACTCCCAGAGCAGAACGGCCAGAGTGAGCATCATCTGCGCAATCGCGAGCGGCTTCCCCACACAGCTCCGAGGACCCATGCTGAAGGGAACGTAGGGCTTCTTCTTCTCCGAGCCTCTCTTCAGCTTACTCTCCTGATCTTCTTCCGCCGACGACCGGAGCCATCGCTCGGGCGTGTAGCTAAACGCGTCCTCCCAGTACCGTGTGTTGTGGTGAATCGTATAGACGGCGACCCCGACCTCGCAGCCTTCGGGGAAGAACTCGCCGTCGATCGTGGCGCCACCGCGGTCAACTTCGCGCCACGGGGCACTGCCTCCGGGCGGCGAGAGGCGCAGGGCTTCGTCGATGCAGGCGCGTAGGAACACGCACGAGTTGAGCTGAGGGTCCAGCCGGATCTCTTCCGCAGAGGCAAACGTCATCCGTACTTCCTCGCGAGCCCGGCGGTAGCACCGGGGCGACCCCGTCAGATAGTGCGTTACCGCGGCTAGGGTCGTTGCAGTGGTGTCGGATCCTGTGTGGTGGGTGCCGTATGCGCGTTAGACTCTTGCGCTTTTGACGCCGGGGTTTTTGCTATTTGTCCGAACCGCATGCTGGGGGAGGTAGGAGGGGGACAGGGAGGGGGACAGGTGCTTACCAGCCACAACGAACGTCGCCGCCTCGGTGCTCAGTTCTGCATCGTTGAGTCCCTTGCCCGTATCGGGGTCTCGGCACTGCTGCAGGAACGAGAATATGTCTTTGGTGCCGGTATTGCTCGCCTCGAGTCGCTGGCGCAGCAGCTTGTAGAGAAATTTGCCGAACGTCCAAGCCGCGATGGCCGACTTCATGAAGATTCTTCGGTCCATGTGAAAAGCCGTTAGCTCGAGAGCCTGTGAGATGACGCCCAGCCGGATGTTTGCCTCTTCGATAGCGCCGACCACATAGCGGTACTTCGGTTCGTCTGTCAGGTGGTAGTCGGTGTCAAAGGACACGGCCGTCATCGTGTCGAAGGTAAGGTAATTGACTGCTCTGCCGACGTCAGTGTCGGTCCTAGGCCTGACATGGCATCACGGGGAGAGATGGGGTCCGACATACACCGGAGTGACATGTCCAGGGGATCGGTCCATTCCCCGCCAGACTGGCCATGACTGCGCAGGACTTGACAAAACCGGTTGATCCTGGAGCGAACCGCTGGTTCAAAGAGTCGCAGGCAAGCTTCGGAGAAGGCCTGGCTGATGACACGTCTTCTACGAGCGTGTAGGGCCTTGTCCGATAGCGTCAGCGTGTTAGGCGCGTTCGCCGCCAGAACCTTGTAGCCCTCGAACTTCTTCACGTTGTTACCGTGGCCGTGAATAGCTGCGCAGTAATTATCAGTGGTCGCGAGCAAATGGCACGCCACCGGGAACGGAACCCTACCGTTAAGCGCCTCTGCGGTGTTCAGAATAACCCGGTTGGGAGCATAGCGGACGCGATCGCCTGCCGAGTTTTAGTCCAAACTTGCCCTGCGTGGACTCATCGCGTCCAGGGGGGAGTACCAGGGGTACTAACCGTATTTCAGGTGACTGCGGTACATGTCCTTGTGAATGTCGCCTTTCCATGAATGATACGCGGCATACAGATTCGTGAACTTGGCAAGCAGAGGCCCGGGATACTTGGCCAAAGGGTGGAAAAAAGCGCGATAGACAACGGCATGGAGCAACTGAGATACTTGTGAGTTACAGCTTGAATACCACTGCCATCAAGGCGAGGAGTTGCGTACGAAAAGCAGGCCGCTGGCCAGTAAGGCCAGGACAATAGCCCCAACTGCGCGGGCGACTGTGGGCAAGGCGGCCATGTCGGAGCGCCAGAGTTGCAGCATGATTCTGGGCAGTATCAGTTCGTTCTCTTGCTCTGGGAGTACTTCAGACTGAGACTAAAGTCATGTACGGAATGGATTACGGGTAGCGGAGGCGTCCTGAGTGGCCCCTCGGTGGACGCGACAGCCCTCAACCACAAGTAAGCTGATGCCACACCGTAGACGTCGGTGAATACAGGAAGCAATCGATGAATCATGCAGTCCCCAGAGAGCACCATGACAGCTGGCAATGAGCGATGACAGGAATGGACCCTTTGGCAATCCATCGTGGGGCTGAGTCCGGTGGATCGCATCGCGTGGGAATATGCGCCGAGAGATCCGCCCACCCGCTTCGGCCACTATCCGCGGCACCCATGTTCGCTCCCTGGGTTGGCTACCAAAACGCCCTTGCCAGTGGTAGTGGTGAGGTTTTCCACCGCGCAAGTGCTGACAATCCTACTCGGTCGCATCTAATAATAATCTTTTGGGGGCGGGGGGGGGAGGAGGCGGGACCATGGGCCGGAAGCGAACAGGCTGACATGGCTAGCTTGCTACGGCGTCTAGCTCCGCGAATACGTCTCGGCCCATGGCGCGATGATGAAGGATGTTTGGTTTGTTGGCTGCCTGCGGTCAGCCAAACGCCTCATGGCAGTAATCGCCGGATGTGTCAATAAGCCCGCCTGTAAGGATGGAGGGCGCAACGGCCCCCCATGGTTAGTCGTAGTTAGAAGCCAAAATAGGAGAGCATTTTAGAGCGTCTAGGATACCCAGACTGGTAGAAAAAAGAACTGACTCGGCATATCATCGCGTACCCTTGTTTACCCTTGTCTCTATCACTTTAAGCCCGTTCGTTTCGACATTTGCTTTCCACAGAACTCAGAACTGTACCAAAACGTTCAACACTTTGGGTCAAGCAGAGCTCGAGGGCTTGGGCATATCTTTCTGTTCATTTTTGGGGAAGAGCCGGGGGTATCCCTTGCTGCTTGCTCTCATCCAGACATATTGCCTATCAACTACGCGCAGAGACCATGGGCTCCGTGTCATACGACCCGCCGAGGCCTTCCGTGGGGCCTTCGGTCCTCGACGCCAGCCTGCTCGAGGACCATGGCCCCGCCCCGTTCGAGCCCGTCGCCATCATCGGCATGGCAATGCGCCTCCCAGGGCGGGTGCGTAACGCCGAGGATTTCTGGAACCTGCTGGTCCAGAAGAAGAGCGGGCTCTGCGATGTGCCAAAGGACCGGTTCAACATTGACGGATTCCACCACCCATCCGGCAAGCCCGGGACCATCCCCCAGAAGCAAGCGTACTACCTCGACGACGTCGAGCTCCAGGAGTTCGACCCCAGCGTCTTCCCCATCGGCAAAAAGGAGCTGGAGCGTCTCGACCCGGCCCAGCGGCAGCTGCTGCAGGTTGCGTACGAGTGCATGGAGGACGCCGGCGTGTCCTCGTGGCGGGGCAGCAACATTGGCTGCTACGTCGGCACGTATGGTGAAGACTGGCTCGACATCAATGCCAAGGAGACGCAGCACCGAGGTGGCTATCGCGGCACCGCTTGGGGTGACTTCGTGCTCGGCAACCGAGTGTCGTACGAGTTTGACCTTCACGGCCCGAGGTGAGTCAGTCGGCGGGACAGAACAGAATGGCGCTTCCTTGCTCGCGAAGTGATTTTCTAATCCAGAGGTGCAGCATGACGGTCAAGACGGCCTGTTCCTCGTCGCTCGTTTGCCTAGACTTGGCGTGCGAGGCGATTCGGAACGGCGAGTGCGACGGCGCCCTGGTGGGCGGCACCAGTCTGATGTTCTCTCCTACCGCATGGATGACGCTCCACGACCAGGGCCTGCTCTCTCCCACGGGCCAGTGCCGGACGTTTGACGCTGCGGCCAACGGCTACACGCGCGGCGAGGCCATCAACATGATCTACATCAAGAGACTCAGCCACGCTCTCCGAGACAACGACAACATCCGTGCCGTCATTCGCGGAACGGCCGTCAACTGCGACGGCCGGACCCAAGGAATGACCACGCCAAGCTCCACCGCACAGGCGGCCCTGATACGCCGTACTTACGAAGTCGCTGGCATCAGGAACCTGTCCGAAACAGCTGTTGTGGAGTGCCATGGTACCGGCACTTTGGTCGGTGACCCCATCGAGGCGGAAGCCGTCGCCAACTGTTTTGGGGACAGTGGCGTGATTATAACAGGAGTATGGTCCCATCACGGATGCAATGCGACGTGGTTTCCTTTTCTTTCTTTCTTTCTTTCTTTCTTCTTTTTATTCTCTTTTCTTTTGCTGGGTTTCCTGCTGACTTGTGGACTGGATTAGGTCAAGCCAAACGTAGGACACGCGGAAGGCGCCGCGGGCGTGACGAGCGTGATCAAGTGTGTCTTGGCCCTGGAGCACAACAAAGTGCCGCCGAATATCAACTTCGAGACGCCAAACCCGAAGAGTGAGTGAGGGGGGGGCCCCCCCCCCGGCCCCGCCCCCCCGGGGGGCGGGCGCCC
>NW_026848149.1:773992-791653 GCF_030411735.1 Phialemonium atrogriseum
TTTATTGTGTGTCTTGCCCAGTCACAAAACAAAACGCCCCACAAATAACAAAAACCCCCCCCCCCCCCGCCCGCGGGCCCCCCCCCCCCCCCCCCCCGGGACGAATACCGCCGAGTGCAGAGAGCTCACGATGCCCAGTCCCCTTCGACGAATGCAAGCTTCATGTGCCGACCGAGGTCGAGGAATGGCCACAGGGTCGTGCTGAACGGGTCAGCGTGAACTCGTTCGGTATCGGCGGCGTCAATGCGCATGTACGTGAGGAAGGAGAGAAGTAATTTCGACGTATTCGTGAGCAAGGTTCGCTAACCCACCACATCTAGGTCATTCTTGAGTCCCCGCGGCAGTTTGGCATTGCCGATCGCCATCGCGCTGCTCCCGCAAATGGTGTAAAAGCCAATGGAAACGGAGTCGCCGCTCACATGAAAGAATGTGAGCTGAGCAACGGCAATGGTGTAAAAGCCAATGGAAACGGAGTCGTCGCTCAAAAGAGAGATGGCGAGCCGAGTCTCGTGCTCTTCTCGGCGTACTCTGCAGCCTCGGTCGAGGCGCAAATCGACTCCTTCCGCGAATACACCAAGGGCACCAGTGCTACGCTGCACGACCTTGCCCACACCCTGGCAAACAGGCGAGAGCAGAAGCCTCACCGCGCCTACGCAGTGACGAGCGACGTCTCAGACATTCAGGCCTCGCCAACACAAGTTGTTCAACCGCAGTCCGTCCCCCGCGTCGCATGGGTTTTCACGGGTCAAGGCGCGCAGTGGCCTGAGATGGGCGCTGAGCTGATCGCCACCAACGCCACGTTCCGGGCCACAGTCCGGAAGCTGGACAAGTTCTTGTTGTCACTGCCAACGCCCCCGCCGTGGACCATTGAGGGTACGTGAAAGAAAGAAAGCCTCATTGCCCCAAGAAGTCCGTGCCGCGGAGCGCTAATTAATAACATCCATTCACAGGCGAATTGCTTAACGTCGAGGGCGCCAGTCGTGTCCACCGGGCCGAGTTCGGCCACCCGCTAACGATTGCCGTGCAGATAGCGCTGGTAGACGTCCTCCGCTCCTGGGGCATGAAGCCGGACCTCGTCCTGGGGCATTCCTCGGGCGAGATGGCTGCTGCGTACGCCAGCGGCGCCATCACTGCCGAGGGTGCCATGGCTGCTGCTACCTTCCGTGGCACGAGCAACGTTTCCTCCGACCGCAAGGGATCCATGGCTGCCATCGGCCTCGGGCGGGAACATGTTTCCCCGTTTCTCGTGCCTGGGGTCGTCATTGCGTGCGACAACAGCCAGAGCAGCGTCACGCTGGCCGGAGACACGGAGGCGGTGGAACGCGTGCTGGGAACGCTAAAGGCCGAACAGCCGGGCGTGTTTGCGCGTCTCCTGCGCGTCGAGAAGGCTTTCCACTCCCGTAAGCAAACTATGCCCCCCAAGTTTTCCTAACCCCCTGCCCCCCAAACCGTGTATATCGGAGCGCCCGATGACGCTAAACGGTTACGTTTTAGATCACATGCGAGAGTATGGGTCCGACTACGAAGCCCAGATCACACCATTCGTGCACAGCGTCAATCCACTGATACCCATGTACTCTTCTGTCACGGGCAAGCGTCGGATTGGAGATGGAGCTCTTGAAGCCGCTTACTGGCGCGAGAACATGGAGAGCCCAGTTTTGTTCAACTCTGCGCTACGCGCCGCGCTGCGTGACCATCCCGAAAAGACTGTCCTGGTTGAAGTCGGCCCGCACCCGGCACTCGCTGGACCGATTGGTCAGATCCTCAGGGACATGGGCCGGCCAGACGACGTTCACGTCGGCACCCTCGTCAGAGGCAAGGGGGCCCGGCAGAGCCTTCTCCACTGTGCCGGAAAGTTGTTCCAACACAACGTGCCCGTGGACTACTCCGTCTTGTGCCCGCCGGGCAGCTTTGTCCGAGACCTCCCGCGCTACCCCTGGCAGAAAGACACTACACACTGGTTCGAGCCACGCGTGGCGCGCGAGTGGAGGTTCCGCGAGCATCCGCCGCACGAGCTCCTCGGGAGCAGGGTGTTCGAGACCACGAGCGAGCCCTGCTGGAGAAAGGTGCTTGCCCTGGAAGACGTGGCCTGGCTGGAGGGACACGAAGTCAATGGCCAGATCGTGCTGCCCGGTGCGGGATACATCGCCATGGTGGGCGAAGCCCTCCGGCAGCTCGAGGGTGGTGAAACGACGTATAGCCTCAGGAACGTGCGCATCGCAGCGGCCCGAGTGCTCGAGGCGGGTAAGACCGTCGAGTTGGTGACGAGTCTCAAGCCCGTCATCATAGACGCGTCGGAAGATTCTCCCTGGTATACCTTTACCATCAGCTCCTTCGACGGGACAAAGTGGGTCAGAAACTGTTCCGGTGAGGCGAGAGCGTCGACGGACAAGTCGGTCCCGCTCCAGACGGCGGCAACTCCCTTTGCCCCCTTCCCGCGAAAGATTGACCACGACGCCTGGTATGGCGTGATGACTCGCGTCGGACTCAACTACACCGGCCTGTTCAGGGGACTGAGATCCATTTCGGCATCCACCAACAAGAACGAGGCCGTTGCCGAGGTGGTAGCAAGAGAGGTGGCCGATAGTGTTGGGCGGTATTCGCTTCATCCTGCCATCATTGACCGATGCTTCCAGGTCTTCACGGTCGCCGCCGCCCGCGGGCTCGGAAAGAATATGACCCAGCTTGTGGTGCCGACTTTCATCGGGGAGATGGTGGTCGCCCCTTGTACACGGGATCTGGAGGTCAAGACCCAGCTCCTCGGCACCATGAGCCGGGGAGCCTTTGTCGGAGATCTGGCGGCGCATAGTGCCGGCCAGCAGGTGTTGCATCTCAAAGACTTTCGCACATCGGCTCTCACGAGCGGCGACGGCTCTGCGGGGGAGCAGCCGCTGATCTCGCAGCTTCAGTGGCTGCCACACAGCGACTTCGCGGACCTGGGCAAGTACATGCACCCAGTGGAGACACAACCGGAGGAATGGCATCTGCTGGAAGAACTCATCATCCTGTGCGCCATCGACCACCTAGAGCGACTTGAGCTAGCCGAGCAGACGCCGGGCCATCTTGGCAAGTTCTTCGAGTGGATGCATGCCCTTGTCCAGCGCTACCGATCGGGGGCCAACGTCTTCGTCTCCAATGATGCGCACCTGGAAGAGCTGAACGGCGACCAGAGACTGGCCAGGATCGACGAACTAGCCGTCCGGGTCTCAAGCACGCGGTACACGGCATTCTCCACTGCGATCCACCGCCTCTTCAAAGCAGCCCCTTCCATCTTCGCAGGCGAGACCCATCCGCTGCACGTCTTGCTCGAGGACAACGTGCTCACCGAGTTCTACAACACCGGAGATGTCCTCGACTACGCCACCGCGATCCAGCTCATTGGCAACACGACCCCGCGACTGAGAATTCTCGAGGTCGGTGCCGGCACTGGCGGTACCTCGGCCAAGATCATGCAAGCGCTCCAGTCATCCTACGGGGAGCGCCTATACAGCAGCTACAAGTACACCGACATCTCGTCTGGATTCATGACGGCCGCCAAAAAAAGGTTCGCCGACGCCCAGAACATCGAGTACGCAGTGCTCGACATCAGCAAGGAACCCCTGGAACAGGGGTTCCAGCCCGGCAGCTTTGACTTGATTATCGGCGCCAACGTAAGTTATGCTCCTTAAGATGATGCATGCTTGCCTCTCCCATCCATCCAGCCAAACTCACACTTCGCTTTCGTCTAGGTTATCCACGCTACCCCCTCTCTACCAGTTACCCTTAGCCACCTGCACACCTTGCTCAGCCCGGGAGGACGAATCTTCCTCTCGGAGCTTTGCCCCGGTAAGTCGTCATCTCTACCATTTAACCCCTAGCCTTCTTTTTTCACACGGGAATCCGAAAATTCTGACCCCGATTTGTGCAGAAACAATGTTTGTGAACTACGTCATGGTATGTTTAGACCCCCGATTAGCACCCAAAAGGATAACTAGAGAGCTGACTGAGAATCCCTAAAGGGCTTCCTGCCGGGCTGGTGGCTCGGTGCTGAGGACAATCGGGCGGAGCAGCCGTGGATCTCGCCAGAACGCTGGACGAAGGAACTCGTGGCGGCAGGATTCGAGAAGCCCGAAGCCGTGGTTCTCGATTATGCCGTCCCATACCATACCAGCGCAGGAATCATAGCTTCACGCCAGAGCAGAGAGACCAAACCGGCAAGGGTGACGCTGTTGTGCCACACTCCCGATGGGCCCTACGTTGCCGACATGCGGCAGGCTCTCGAGGCATTGGACATCGCCGTTGACACCTGCCGGCTAGGCCAGGATTTGCCCGCCCACGATATCATCTCGCTTTTGGATCTCCAGGAGGAACCCCTGATCCACGGCATGACGGAGAACACTTTCGCCAGCTTGATCGGGTCCCTGAAGTCGCTCAAGGCGAACATGCTCTGGGCGACCCGGGCCTCGCAGGTAGACTGCGAGGACCCCAGAGCCGCCATGATCCTGGGCCTCGCCAGAACGGCTCGCAACGACTTGTCCATCAAGCTGTTCACCGTCGAGATCGACAGCGCCACGCCCCCGTCCACCGCGAGCGAGGCCGTCGCCAAGATCCTGCTCAGGGCCAACTCTCCGCACGTCGACCCCCAGCACACGAGTCCCGACTACGAGTTTGCCATCTCCAACGGCGAGATCCTGGTCCCCCGGCTCCACTGGCAGACCACGTCCGACTCGTTCGCGCAGCAAGTCGTCCCAGGAATCGAGGAGGGCGGCGCCACCACCCGAAAGCATATCGATGTGAACACGCCAGGCCTGCTCCACACCATGTGCTGGAAGGAAGCCAAGATTCAGACCCCTGGGGATGGCGAGGTGCTCATCCAGCCAAAGGCGGCCGGTCTGAACTTCCGGGTTCGTAATATTTCCTTAAGCGCTCTGTGATTTGCCTGTCCTTTCTATCTGGTATCCACGTAGGTACCGAGGTATGTACTGACCCTTACCACGTTATGTTAGGACGTCATGATTGCCCTCGGCATTCTCAACCACAGCCCGGCGGAGATGGGCTTCGAGGGAAGCGGCATCGTTCGGGCGGTAGGCCCCGGAGTCCAACGCCTCTCGGTGGGTGATCGTGTCTTGTATATGGGGAGCAGTTGTTTCTCGACCTACTTGACGATGCAGGCAGCGTTGTGCATCAAGATAGACGAAACGATGAGTTTCGAGCAGGCCGCGGCGCTGCCCGGTGTCTACGCCACTGCACTCATGGCGCTGGTCGACAAGGCGAATCTCCAAAGAGGACAGGTACGCATCCTTTGCGCGGCGGATAGCCTGCCTTGTCCCTATCTCCCTCTTCTCTTTTACTCGACAGCTGACGAAATCCTTGATGCATAGTCAATCCTTATCCACTCTGCATGTGGTGGTGTCGGCCTGGCCGCCATTCAGATATCGCAGATGATAGGTGCAGATGTAAGAGTCCCCAACCCCGGCCCCCCGCTCAAATTTCTAGCAGATATGCAGAAACTGACGGTTCGTGGCAGATCTATTGCACAGTGGGAAGTGAGGCCAAGGTCCAGTACCTCGTGGAGAGCTACGGCATCGAGCGCACCCGCATTTTCCACTCCCGGGACGCGTCATTCCTGGCCGACGTCATGGGTGCGACCGACAATCGCGGAGTCGATCTGGTGCTTAACTCGCTGTCTGGCGATCTCCTCCACGCCTCGTGGATGTGCGTCGCCGAGTTCGGCACCATGGTCGAGATCGGGAAGCGAGACTTCCTGCGGCGAGCAAAGTTGACGATGGAGCCTTTCGAACAGAACCGCACCTTCATCGGCTTGGAACTCCGCCTCCTCTCCCAACTCCACCAGAACAAGGCAGCAGAGTAAGCTTCTCTCTCCTCCCTCCTGTTCTCTTAACGCGTGGGAAATGGAGTGGCCAAACCATGATCAAAACATGCTAACTCGTCGTTTTTACAATCGCAACAGCTTGCTGAAACGCTCCGTCGAGTTGGTCCGGACCAAGGCAGTCCGCGGCCCACCCATCGATAGCGTGTTCCCCGCTGCCCAGATCCGAGACGCATTCAGGCACATGCAGACCGCTCGACATATTGGCAAGATCGTCATCACGCTGCCCGAGGATCCGCTGGAACTGGAGTCGGTCGTGTCCAAGCCCACGCCAGCCTTCCGTCCGGATCGCAGCTATCTCCTTGCCGGCGGCCTCGGCGGCCTGGGACGATCGATCGCCACGTGGATGGTGGAGAATGGCGCACGCAGCCTGATCTTCCTGGCGAGATCCGCGCGAGATAGCAGCCCGGAGACGCGTGACTTCTTGGAGGAACTGCGTTCACAGGGCTGCTGGGTCCAAGTGGTTGCCGGCAGCGTTAGCAATCCGAGCGACGTGCAGCGGGCCGTCGATGGCGCTGCTAAGCCCCTCGCCGGAGTCCTCAACCTATCCATGGTATTGAAGGTGCGTCTCCCATAACATGCACGCTGACGTGGAAAAAGAAAGTTCAAAAAGGAGAACTGACCAGATTTCGCCCGCCCCAGGATGTTGGACTCGGCGAGATGACCTTTTCGGATTGGACAGCGGCCGTAGAGCCCAAGGTGAATGGCACATGGAACCTGCACAACGCCAGCTTGTCATCCGACCTAGATTTCTTTATCTTGTTTTCGTCATACGCCGGCTTTGGCGGACACAACGGCCAGGCCAACTACGCGGCCGGCAATACCTTCCTCGACGCCTTTGTACAATACCGGCACCGAAACGGGCTCGCCGCGTCCGTCATCGACGTCGGCGTCATGGCCGACGTGGGCTTCGTGGCCCGCGACACCCGTCTGCTCGAGCGCCTCGAGAAGACGGTCATGCGCCCGGTGCGGGAGCAGGAACTTCTCGACACCTTGCTCCTAGCCAAGGAGAGGTCCAAACCCTCCTCTTCTCCTGCGCGGCGGCCGCGCAACCAAGTAGTGGCGTACGAGAACCTGAGCCAGATCCTGCTCGGGCTTGTCACCACCGTTCCCATCTCCTCGCCCCTCAACCGGGCTAGCTGGCGACACGACGCGCGCATGAGCATCTACTACAACCACGACCAGTCGGGCGACGAAACGTCGACTGCTACGACCTCGGAGAAGGCCAGCCTGAAGGCGCAACTCGCATCCGAGGTATCCGAGGAGGGCAGGACGGCGACCATCGCGAAGGCGATCGCGTCGGCCCTGGCCAACTTCCTGATCAGGGACGAGGACAGCATCCCCATGGACATGCCGCTCGAGAGTGTCGGCATAGATTCGCTGGTCGCCATGGAGGTGCGGAACTGGATCCGCCAGCAGGTCGGCGTGGAGACGCCCACGATTACCATAGTCCAGAGCCCGTCTCTGTTGCGCTTGGGGGACGAGGTTAGACAAGCCATGGCGGATCGCGCCAGTTCTTAGACAACCTGGTCATTCTCATATTTCCTTAGTTAGTATATAATAGTATTTTTGCTACTTCACTCGATTTAAACGTGCATTCTCTCATGGTTTATGCCTAATGTCGTACGACGATGTGGACCTTGGTCCTGGGGCGCCTGTGCATATGACCGATAAGCCCCTGCATGCGTGTTGGCTGTTGGTCTTATGAAGGATCGGGAAAAGCAGGGATGTTGACCAATGGGAGCGACACACTCCTCGCATCCCGCCCCCTGTCCTCCAGCACCTACCTAACCTTATGAGGCATAAATAGGTGTCCCCCATCCTCCTTCTCCACGTCCCCGCCAACCTTCGTTCAGTCCTCATTTGGTTCGGCAAAAGTGTACCTGCCTTAGCCCACCATGGCGTCTCTCGGAACCGCACTCGGCCTTCGCGCCGCTTCTGCAGCCTCGAACAACATCCCCAACCACGCACCGGCCTTTCTCTGCTTCCACTTCATCTTCGCGTACGGCGTTCTTTCCTCGCGGACGCTGAAACAATGGTACGGCATCGACCACAACGAATCGCCCCGATACGACCTCGCCAAGTACGGCGACGAGGCGGTAAGATCGGGCAAGATCACGCAGAAGCAGCTGGACATGCTCCAGCGCAACGAGTCCGCGCACGCCAACGCCGTCGAGAACTACGCCTTCTTCCTCGGAGCCATCAGCTTTGCGACTTTTGCGGGCGTCGACCGGAAGTACGTCAATCGCGCCGGGCTTGCGTATACGGTCGCGCGGGTCGCGTACGGGTTTGTCTACGTCTTGATCGATCACCCCCTGTGGAGCCAGATCAGGGGCATTACCTGGTGGATAGGCAATTGCAGCTGCCTTTACCTGCTTTGGCAGGCTTCGGGGAAGTTGAACCAGGGTTTGAAATAATTGGTTCGAAGGGAAATTTGCCATGAAGATGGCGGAGAAGGTTCTGAACAAATTGGCTGAACATGGGGGGCATTCTCGGCATCGGGGGCTTGGGGATATCGCCAGCCCGTCCTAATCAAGCCCGTCAGCATTCCGATGAGGACGGTCTGGTCGCGGCTGAAGCAAAAGGCTCCCAACGAGGCTGTAATCGTTTCTCGGGGTCCATGTAATGACTACCCTCGCCCAAACTTAAGCACTGATTTCACAACAATGCCCTAATTTATGGCGGTCTAGACTACCCTCTAATGCTTGGCTGGTACTCTAACTGCCTACCGCTTAATCCAATCGAACTGATCCTTTAGGTACATGCTCGCTCGCAAGTCACCGGACCTGGCATGACCTTCGAACAACTCTACCCTGGCGGCACGCCCGCAAAGGCGCCCCAGCTTGCCGCTCTCTTCCGCTGAGCGAACCTCTTGGTAGGTCACCGTCCGAAGGAACTTGCCCACCCAGAGCCCGCCCGTATACCGTGAAGCACCTCTCGTTGGCAGCACGTGGTTCGTTCCGATACACTTGAGTAAAGTCAGTCAGCAAAATTTCTCATACCAGGAAGTTCCCTGCGCAACCCCCAAGCCAAGTTCTGAACTCACCTTGTCGCCGTAGGAAACGCAGGTCATGGGTCCCAGGAATAAAGCACCGTAATTCTGCATCTTGTCGAGTGCTTCCCTGGGCTTCTCCGTGAGGACTTGGACATGCTCATACGCATATTCGTCCGCAATCTCATACGCTTCGTCCAAAGACTCCGCCAGCACGACCTCGCCAAAGTCTCGCCACGAGACACTTGCAATGGGGGCAGTGACAAGGCCCTCGAGCAGCTGATCGCAGAGATCGATGGTCCGCTTTCCCACCTCCACAGACGTGGTGATCAGCACGGCAGGACTATCCGGTCCATGCTCAGCCTGTGATAGCAAATCCGTGGCTATCATGAACGGGTCCGCGGTCTCGTCGGCAACAATCAAGACTTCGGTAGGCCCAGCAAAGAGATCAATGCCGATCTCTCCAAACAGCTGCCGTTTCGCCTCGGCGACGAAGGCGTTACCGGGCCCGGCGATGAAGTCGACCTTTGGAACCGTCGCCGTGCCGACGGCCATCGCTGCGACGGCCTGGACGCCGCCTAGAACGAAGATCTCATCGGCGCCAGCCAGGTGCATGGCGGCCACTGTTGCGTTCGGGATCTTCCCGCCCGCCGGTGGCGTGCAGGCAATTACGTGCTTCACGCCAGCAACCTTGGCGGTTAGAATGGTCATATGCGCGGAAGCGAGAAGGGGGTAGCGTCCTCCGGGAATATATCTGCGCGTGGAAGCAAAGGAATTCAGCATGAGATCGGTGAACACGTGGAAAAGTATGGAAGAGGTCTCTCTCTTACGCTCCGACGGAGTTGATGGGGTTGTTCTTTTGCCCCAGGAACACACCCGGTGTCATTTCGACCTCGAAATCCTTCAGCGACTCTCTCTGCGCGACCGCGAAGGCCCTCACGTTGGCCTGAACCGTCTTGATGTCCTCGATAGTCTGCGCCGGGACTTGAGAGATGGCATGCTCAACCTCCAGCTTTGACAGCTTGAACGACCCGGGCGACCATCGGTCGAATTTTTCGCTGTAACGGCGGACAGCCGCATCTCCCTCGAGGCGGATACTATCAATCACCTCCTTCACGATGCTCGGCACGTCAGCCGGCGAGCCGTTGGTTGGCTTGGCTGCGCCGGTGGCTTTCTTGAGGTAGGTGGGCGACATGATATTGATGCTACAGTAATAGCAGATGGTTACTATTGGAGCGACTGATTATTAACTATTCCCCGTTCAGGTGCAAGGTTTAATTGTAATGTATGTACCAGTCTCAGTTGTATGCTAATTAGACATCGCGAGCTTCCCCCCACCTTCTCCTCATCTTCTCCACGGACGGCTCTTGTTTCCACCAGCTCGGCAATAATTAGCCCAGAGCTCAATTCCGATTACCCCCGAGAATGACACTACATGGGAGGCCCGCCCCCCCTCCTGCCCGATCGGATGATGTGGGCGGAAAACGAGCTACCCACCTACAGTAGGAGCCCCACCCCATTCAGTCGACAAACAATCCCCCGTTAACGAACAAGTGCTCTCCGTTTACCCAACGGGACCGCTCCTCGCACAGAAACGCCACCGCATACGCAACTTCGTCGGGCCTCCCCATCCGTCTCGCCGCCGGCGTGGCGTCAATGGCCGGCTGCAGAACCTTCATCGCCTCCTCGCCCGCACCCAAGAACCCCTCGGTGGCGGTCGGGCCCGGCGACACCGCATTCACGGTGCAGCCGTACTTGGGCGGCAGCTCCCTCGCCCACACCCGCGTGAACGAGTCCACCATGCCCTTCGTCCCGGCGTAGATTGTCTGCAGCGCGGGCGGGCCGCGCGCGCTCACGGAGCAGATGTTGACGATGCGCCCGCTGCCCCGCGTGAGGTGCGGGAGCGTCTGCTGGGTCAGCAGGAACGTCCCGCGGCCGTTCAGGTTCACCAGCGAGTCCCAGTGCTCCATCGTCTGCTCCTCGAACGGTAGGTTGATGGCGAGGGCCGCATTGTTCACCAGGATGTCTATCCGGCCGAATTCCTCGACTGCCGCTGCAATCAGTGTCTTTGGGCCTTCGACAGTGCTCAGATCCGCGCACACGGCCGTGGATTTTGTCGGTAGCTCGGCTGCCGCTGCCGTGGCCGCTGCAGAGAGCGAGGGGAAGGGGTAGTTGAGCACGATGTGGGCGCCGCGTGAGGCGAGCTCCTTGCCGATGGCGAGGCCGATGCCGCTGCTACTCCCGGATACAACCGCCACCTTTCCTGCCAATGTCTGCGGCGTGGACGATGCTGAGATGGCGGCCGCCCCGGCAGACTCCGGGAGGACCGATATTGGAGTGGACATGGCAAAGTATTACCGGGGTTAAATTGGATTCTCCGTGTTGGTTCGATGGCTTTCCGAGGGGTGGACACGCAAATATTTATTCGTCTTAAGAAACATTTGTCCCAATGGCATGGAGTTAATTATACCCCGGGATTTGGAAGGAGGTTCCTACAAGGAGCGGCCACCGTGGTGCGCGGCGGGGGTGGACTTGGCACGGGTTTCCCAATGTCCAGGGGCTTTCTCCTCTTCGGGAAGGGGGGAAATGTCTACCGCATCGAATTCAGTGCGGCAGTATTACATAGCATCTGATCGGAAAACTCAAAAGCTCTCCGGCTGGCAGGTTAAACATTCCAATTGGCTGCTACGCTCCGAGCATCACCTGTATCGACGCTATGGCAAGCAATAATGGCAACCACACGTTTGCACGCCCTGATCTCCCCCATCCTTCCCATCGTCTGGCAGGGTAGTGCCGAGTACGAAACTGCCCGAATCGGGCGTGTCTTCAACCATCGCCGACCGTCACGCAATCCCCTCGCGGTTGTCGAAGCTGTCAATGAGGTCCACATCGTCGAGGCCGTCCGGCTGGCCAACAAGCTGGGCTGCCGCGTGTCGGTCCGGTCCGGAGGCCATAACTGGGCCGCATGGAGAGTCCGAGAAGGGGCTATCCTGATCGACCTGGGAAACTATCACGAATTTTCTCTGGATGAGGATACCGGTGTCTTAAGGTATCCCCCAGTACTACTGGAAGGACGGCCAACGAGCGTTTAAGTGCCTGGGGCCGCATGTTCCCCGGCGGCCACTATCCGGATGTTGGACTGGGAGGGTTTATTCTCCAAGGCGGCATGGGTTGGAATTGCATGGTCAGTAAGGCATCCTGTTGTCTCCTAACCTATCCGACTTGCATTACCATGTATTGACCGGCCGCAGAACTGGGGGTTTGCGTGTGAGCGGCTACTGGCTGTCGACGTCGTGACAGCAGATGGTAGGCAGCTTCACAGTAACGAGACGGAGAACAGTGAGCTGCTTTGGGCAGCTCGCGGTGCTGGACCTGGTAAGTGAGATGAATCTGGAAAGAGGCCACCGAAGTTTGGATGACGCAGGCTGCTAACGCGACCATACTCTCACCTGAAGGATTTCCCGCCATTGTGACCCGGTTTCACCTGCAGACGATGCCTGCGTTTAGCCACGCCCGTTCCGCCGCTTACACGTACGAGAAAAAAGACGCACGCAAAGCTCTGGAATGGGTGACACGGGTAAGCACCACACCATCGCCCGCGGTGCTTCGTCACCTGTCAGGCGCCTTGCTGACCTCCCACCTTGGTAGATCACTTCAAACTTCGACGATGGTACGGAGATTGTTGCCGTTGCCAATTATCCGCCCGGGCTCTCCGATGTACATGTCACGGTCCTCTTCGTCACATTCAAGAATAACGAGGATGAGGCGCGGACCGCCTTGCAACCGGCGCAAGACTGTGCACCTCCGGGCTATATACACTCCTGGTTTCTGAAGGAGACCTCGGTAGCACAGGAATATCACGACCAGCAATCGGCATATCCTGAGGGGCACAGATACTGTGTAGACAACTGCTACATCGCAAATGATGCCGATATCGTTTCGGTTCTCGAGGGCGCCTTCACGTCGCTGCCGTCTAAAAAGACCTTTTCTCTTTGGTATTCGATGGCTCCGGGTTCGCGCCGGAGCTCCGAGGACGGGACCATGAAGGACATGGCCCTCTCCATGCAAACAGACCATTACTTCGCCGTCTATGCCATCTGGGAGGATGAATCTGACGATGCCAGATGCCAGTCTTGGGTTCGAGGCATCTTCAAGGAAGCAGAGAAGCACTCCGAAGGTGCTTACCTAGGAGACGCTGATTTCCAGGTCCGCAGAACCAGGTTTTGGGGCGAGAAGCAAGGCCGTAGGCTTATGGACATCAGGAAGAAGTGGGACCCTCGCGGCATGGTCGCGGGATACTTGAATGCTGGAGACATGAGTGGCACTGAGAGTCTGGAGAATGTGCACGAGTGGGAAGTAAGGGATCCTCTACAGGTAAACTGATTGTATGCAATGGCATATCGAAAGCTATCTAGTTAGAGACTAAAGCCACCGTCGATTATAGAATTCTGTCCAGTTACGGTCTTGGACGCCACAAATGTCTTCACCTGTTCCGCAACGTCCTCAACTGTGGCAAACCGTTTCAGCTTGTTCGCCGCCTTGACCGCCTCAAGCCGTGCTAGGGGGAAGGAGAGTCCCCAGTCCTGCGGATTGTGGAAGTCAGTACTTGACTATTCTGCATCGGACAGCAGTGCCAGATGAGAGACAAGCATGTGAAAATAGGAGACACATACAGTCAATAGAACACCTGGCGAGACGCAGTTCACCCGTATTGACGGGGCGGCTATCACAGCTAGGGATTTGATGAGGTGGATCTGTGCTGCCTTTGTGACGGCATATGACTAGGAATGATCAGAAAACGTTATCACGCCAGAGGGGATCGGCCAGCCACTGTGCTATCACATACCAGACTGCTTCCGCTCGGCTTGCAGCCTGCAATGCTTGCCGTGCTCACGAATACAGCAGATCCCTCCTCGCGCGCGTTGCTCTCCTCCAGCCATCTCCGCGCGGCGTGGAAGAGCCACAGGTGTGCCTTGACATTGGCACCAAAACATCGATCCCAGTCTTCTTCGTCTACTCCATCTTCCAAGTCAGAGAAGTCTCGCATACGAGTCCAACCAACGTTGGAGACGACAACATCAAGACGCCCTCCCGCTGCCGCCGTTGCTTCCTCAACGAGCCGGATAACCTCGGATCGGTTGCAGAGGTTGGCCTGGATGGCTTGGAAGACCGGCGGCGGTAGTGTCGTGCCCGCGGCGTGGCTGGATTCCCAGGTATCTCTGAGTTCCTGTACAAATGCGGCTGCCCTTTCCACGTTATTGGAGTAGTTTATCGTGACGCTCATCCCCATCTCGAACGCAAGCACGCGGGCAATTGCCGCACCCAGGCCGGTGCTGGCAGCCGTTACCAGGGCGACCTTACGGGCAGATGGCTCGGGAGAGGTTCCCATTGTTGATTTCTTGGTACGAAACGCGATGGGCGACGAAGCGAAGAAGGAATCATGCCCAGATCTTAGCTTGAGGCCATCTTCTCAAAGAGTCCGCCCGCCAAAGCCCCTGTCAACACTCACCATGGGAATACAGGGTTACAGGGGGGTGTTGGAGAATGGGTCTATCACATGTTCCGGGATTTGCTCCAAATTTTTCTCCAAATCTCGCTTGAATCATGCTTGATAGGGGATCACCCCTGACCCCGCCCACATCTCGCCCACATCCCGCCCACATCCCGCCCCGCATCCCGCCCCGCATCCCGGCTGGCGGAGACCTCCACATTCGGATGCGCCCCGGTGGTCGGCTAATGTGGGAGCACCACACAGGCTTCGCAGCAGCGCCCCAAACTAATGTCCCGACCCCCAAATCGGACGTGGAGAGCGCTCCAAATGAGGGGGCCACATTGGAAATAGTGACCGTCGGCCTAAATGGGCGACTTTCTCGGATTCGACTCGGCTCAGTGAAGGCAGCAGAAGCCAAAGACACTCTCCCTTTCCTTTTTGTTTTCTTCTCACGACCCTATAGTAGGCTTGTTCTCTGTTTGGCTTGTTCCTCATTCCCCGGTTACATTTTTCAGCCTTTGAGCAAACACGCCATGGCGTCTTCAACGCATCCTTCAGCCACAAACGGACTACCCACGACCGCTAACGGCAATGGCAAGACCGTCTCTCATGGCCTCGATATTGTCATTATTGGCGCCGGAATTGGTGGGCTGACCGCCGCCATCTATCTCCGGTACCAGGGCCACAGGGTGACGGTGCTGGAGCAGTCTCGCTTTGCAAACGAAGTCGGAGCGGCCATGCATCTAGCCCCGAACTCGAACGGGTTGCTGAGACGGATTGGTATATTTGCCGAGAGGGTGAATGCCAACTTGATGGAACATGTGAGTTGCAACAATTCTCCCCCAGACCTGTGTGCAACTCAGACAATCGTGCGCGACTGCTGATATCCCATTTTGTACAACGACAAGGTCACCGAATATGACGCAGAAAACAAGCTGCTGCGAGATGTTGACCTAGCAGAGCCCAACAAACTTTGGCAGCATCCTTGGCACTTGGTCCATCGCGTACATCTGCACGAGGAGCTCAAGCGGCACGCTACTTCTCCTGATGGAGATGGAGTGCCCGTTGTTCTAAGAACCAGCAGCCGTGTTGCTGATATTGACGCTGCCAGTGCCACCGCTACTCTAGAGAGCGGGGAGCGTGTGCATGGCGATGTCCTAATCGGCGCCGACGGGGTGCATGTTAGTCTACGTCCTCACTATTGTTAATCGTGCCATCAGTCCTGATTATTTGGATGCTGTATGCTGACGAGACGCCCGCTGCTGTCTAGTCTACAGCTCGTCCTAAGGTTCCCGGGGGCGATATCACCACCAAAGCGTCCGGCAAGAGCGCATTTCGGTTCCTCGTTCCCCGCGAAGTTGCGATGAATGACCCGTTGACGGCACAGTTCGCATCGAGAAACGGCCAGCTGATCATCTGGTACGGCCAGGATAGGCGTGTGATTATGTACCCATGCGACTCGAACAGACAACTCAACTTTGTATGCGTCCACCCCAAAGAGGAGAGTGAGACGGACGGAGCAAGCGGTGAGTGCCCCTGATGATACCTAATAGGCAATTGCTCGAGCAATGCCCCAGTGCTCGAGGGTCATTGGGAAGAGCGGAAGTGAACGAGAGACTGACCACCACTAGAATGGAATACCACGGCGAACAAGATCAAACTGCTTGAGGTGTACAAAAACTTCGATGCCTCGCTCCTGGCACTCCTAAATAAGGCGGAAGCAGAGACGCTCAAGGTCTGGGAGCTCTTGGACATGGATGTTCTCCCAACCTGGGTCGAGGGTCGCCTGGCACTTCTTGGGGATGCCGCTCATCCATTCCTTCCCCGTAAGTACTCAGAAACGAAGAGCATGTACTGGCTCACTTCTGATGGCTAATTAATAAATCCACAGATCAGGGACAGGGGGCTGGCTGCGCAATGGAAGATGCGGCCTCTCTAGCTGCTGTCCTGCAACGAGGCACCACGGCGGAAGATGTTCCCGAACGGCTGCGGCTGTATGAGAATATCCGCATGCAGCGCGCCAACCGGGTGCAGGAGTACTCACGACTGGCTGGGCGTGACCTCGGGGAGAAGAAACTGGACAGTAAGCAGACAAACACTCCCCGTCTCTATACCAGAACGCTGACCGGGCGGGCTTCGCAGTGATGGAGTACACCAATTACAATTTTGGGCACGATGAATGGGACAATTCCACGAATCTATTCCGCAAATGGGGCTGGGCCCGGAAACCACATCTCTACTGGAGAATGCCTGTTTCGTTCGGCCCCTTCCCCGGCCCACGTCAGACCTTTGACGGCAAGCCAAGAACGGCGACTCACTCAACCTTCACCACCGCCTCGATCAAGTTCAAGACATCTCGTACTCTCCTGCAGAATCTCTTCCCCTCACCATCGTTCCGCTTCAAGACCCCCGGCACGGTCGCATACGCCAGCTTCTCGCAGACCACGCTGAACAAGATGGAGTGGCTTGGTGGCTCCGGGTACCGCCACTTGGGCCTCTACATCCACGGCGTGCAGTACGTCAAGGACAACGGGGACACGGTTGACGGCACCTTCTTGCCCGTGTTGTTCGAGAGTCTGACAGATCCCATCGTCAGCGGGCGAGAGGAGCTGGGGATGCCGAAGCTCTACTGCTCCATCGACGTGTGGCGTCGCGAGAAGAGCTACAGGATACAGACGGGTTGGCAAGGAGCCAACTTCGGCTCCCTGGTCCTGGAGGGCTTGACTGAAGTGGATCCGGGCGAAGATAAGGGGACCATCGGAGGTGAAGACGACGAGGGGATCTTTGCGTACAAGTACATCCCCAGCGTGGGAGAGCGTGGCAAGGCGGATGTGCAGCACGCGACGTTTGTCCCGCACGCCGAGGAGTCAAAGGTCGTTCCTAGTAGGGTCGAGAAGGTGTACCAGGCCCGGAAAGGAACCGTGTCGTTTGATCCTCTCGACTGGGAGGCACTCCCAACGCTGCACCACGTCATATCAAGACTGGCCGAGATCCCTGTCTACGAGGTTATCAGCGGGAAGGTAGTTGAAGGGGTGGGTGTCCCGGATGTTTCGAGTGCGAGAAGGATGGATTGACCATGCTGATTTCTGTCCTTCTCATCTCTTCTGTTCTTCTGGGTCGAAGAGGGGGGGGGGGGGGGGGGGGGGGGGGGGGGGGGGGGGGGGGGGTGTGGGGGGGGGGGGGGGGGGGGGGGGGGGGGGGGGGGGGGGGGGGGGGTGGGGGGGGGGGGGGGGGGGGGGGGGGGGGGGGGGGGGGGGGGGGGGGGGGGGGGGGGGGGGGGGGGGGGGGGGGGGGGGGGGGGGGGGGCGT
>NW_026848149.1:791663-804979 GCF_030411735.1 Phialemonium atrogriseum
CGTGCCCCCCCCCCCCCCCCCCCCCCCCCCCCCCCCCCCCCCCCCCCCCCCCCCCCCCCCCCCCCCCCCCCCCCCCCCCCCCCCCCCGGGGGGGAAGGGGTGGATTCTACTCGAATGCATTCTCCCTGCCCCTCCTATCACTGAGTTGGGAGTGACAACCTTTCGAATACACATCTAGACTAGCAATATCAGGCCAACACCACAATTTGAAGAGCATATCACCATTTCCTTATAGTTCAAACTTACTGAGCGTAAAAAATGGTAATTTATTCAAAGCACAAACTAGACTTTTACCAGTATAGAAGGTCCGGGATTATAACTGTTCAATTACTGCAGGAGCAGCGTGCATCTATCTAATTGGGTCTAGAGGATATATGGAGAGACCTGGCATTTATAATTACGTCGTAATGGATCCATTGTCATCCCCATCCCCACGAGGAAGTAATATGCCCTTGATGCATCTCGAACACCAACCCTACTTCACAGAATCCCAAACAACTCCATGACGGTGTCACGTCTCCTTGGGCTGGATAACAGGCAACATCACATAGTTCAGTGCTTCTGGCCTGAAGCAGACGTGGTTGAGACCCTGGAACTTGCTCGGAGCCCTAGATAAAATTAGTGAATTAGCCAGTTTATCCCATCATGTGTTAGAGGAACCTAGGCAAGACGAGAACGGAAAGTCTAACCTGTCAATCGGATCGTCATGTCTGAAGATCCCTGACCCCTGAGTGTCCCCGCTTGCCACTTCTAATACCAGCTTTGCACCTTTCTCAAGTACAACGCAAGTTGGCCACACCTCGACATCGACCTCGTAGATCTCCCCGACGATGACAGGGGTTACGTCGGTGCTCAGATACTCCCTCCAGGGCAGGTAGGGCCGGCGTTTGGGATGCTCGGTGGCAACCTTCCGCAAGCTAACTCTTAGCCAGCCCTTGGTTACCGGGACGGGGTCACCTGCTGTGCCAGTGTAGAACACTTCGTTTCCCTGGGGAGAAATGTGGCGTAGCGTGACGAACAAGTCGATATCGGACGGAGTGGGCCCGTTTGGCTGAGGGGTGGCACTGACTGCGAGATGCGCCACGATATTGCCGGTAATCTCGGTCTCTTGCTTGAAGGGATCCGTGGAAAACTGAATGAGCCGCGGATTGTCTAGCGTTCCGAGTGCCTCGTACGTGAGCTTTTGCCGTCTCGCGCTCGCCGCTTGGGCTTGGCCCACATCTGCGGTTAGAGTCATCTGCGGCGTGAGATACCACTTTGTCCACTGCGTGCGGGCGATGGGCCATTCATTCTCCGTGCGGCGGGGGTATGTGCTCTCAGCTTTGGGGTTGTTGAAACCGACGTCACCCTTTCGCAGGACCAAGTCCACCGGGGGGACCTGTCCTGTTGTCCACCCTGAACGGTCCTCATTCTTGAGGAAGGCATCGAGGAATGAGAGTTGGATGTCAACCTCCTGGTCGTAGTAGAATGGCAGATCATGACGACCGGTGATGACGCGCAGCCATTTCCGTTCCGAGCCTGCGTGGACGTAACCTTCGATGTTGCCACGAAGATGCAGCAAAATACCGCCCCAGTTGCCCACGGACAGTAGCGGAACCTGGATGTCGCCCATGTCGTATTCCTTGGAAGCGTAGTATTCCTCGTCGCGGAAACGATATTTCTGGTTGTCAATCGTTTGGTCTTGGCGGTTGTTGGCGCGCTCCTCCTCGGGCAGATTGCCCTCAGCTGACTCAGGTGCCGACTTCGGTCGCATCGGTCCGTCTCCTGCGATGTCTTTGACCTTGAAAATTGCCTCATCTCGCGGCCTGCCGTACTGATTTGCCACAACCTGTCGATTCCACCAAAACTTGATGAAGTTGTTTGATAAGATCCCCCCATGGCGGCAACGATCGCGGTAGTAGTCCGACATGCCCTCCCAGGGAATCATGGCGGCGAGACCCTTTGGCCTCCGGGCAGCGGCCCGCCATTGACTTCCGGCGTAGTAGCTGATTCCGAGAAGGCCGACTTTGCCGCTGGACCAGGCCTGGTCGGCGCACCACTCTATGACTTCGAAGAAGGCTTCGCTGGTCCCGCGAGACATGGTGTCAAGTCTGCCACGGGACTGGCCAATGCCGCGTTCGTCTGCACGTACGATGGCATATCCGTGGCTGGTCCAGAAGCCTGGGTCCGGCGTCTCCCAGGCCGAATGCGCCGACTTGTGCTGGGGATTAACTTCAGAGAAGGATTTCGCATGAAAACTGTGGAAATCGTGTCAGTTTTGATTGTATCAAATACAGTATGTTATGCTGTGTTTGTAATTATGGTGTCGCGTATAGGAAGGTGGGCTCACGTACTCTCCATAGGGCGTATCCTTTCCGTAGGGGCCATAGGTGACTAGGACAGGAACTCTCTGCTCGGGGCCGGAACCTTTCGGACGATGTATGTTGCACCGGACGAGTCCGTCGCAGGATTTGAGTTCGATGGTGGCATTTTGCTCGTAAACGTAGGGGAACGACGTCTCGTCGATGGTGTGTAGGTCATGTCTAATTGGGTTCGGCATCTTGGGGCAAAGATTGCAGCCAGGCAAGGGTGTTGCTGTTGTTGGGTAGAGAGACTCCAGCTAAATTACAAGGGACTGAGATTGGCTGCGTGAGAAAAACGGACCATGTGACTGAAAGGTCAACGAACACAACAGTCGCCCCAACACAGCAGCCTTCAGGTTGTTTTAGCCGTTTTGCGGGACGGGTTATTGGAGAAGCGGAGGTGGCAATGGGGACAGAGCAGGGGCGTGTGGGTGTGGGTTTCTCGGGATGTGGCCCTCATCTCCCGATGCAACAATTCTCTCTACCCTCCCTCAAACCCCAACCGTCCCCGCCGCTTTCCCCAGATCCCGCAGTAGTTGAATCAGGTTTTCGACTAGCGGCGGGGGTGCTTGCTCTTTATGGCAGCAGGGGAAATTACTCTTGAGTGTCGCCAAGACCACACTCATGACCGCGTCCTGGTCTGAGAGGGGGATCGTGCTTGTAGCCGAGGTGCCGTCACCATGGGCGCGGGTAATGCTCGGAATACCCTTCCCCATTGTTATAAACTGCTGTATCGCTGGAGTCTCGGGTCCATCCAGGCACACGAGACGCGTCTCGCTCGTAGTCTTCTGTCCCTCCCGGGCGGCGGCATCCTTGGCCTGCGCGATGACGCCATATGTCCAAATGGCGAGGCTCGCATGGTACACGGCAATGATGAAGAAGCCGCGGAGCTGCTTGGTGCGGAATCCTCTTGCGGCGCGGAGGACCTGGCCGGCGTGCCAGATTGCCTGCCGCGAATCGGAGCCGTCCACCCATCGTTGGAGAGACGGGAGCACACGGCGGGCGTCGTCGAGACCCTCCTTGCCGGCAAAGAGCTGGATCTCCGCGAGCGACGAGTGCAGGTACATCGGCAGCAGCTCGAGGACGAGGCTGGTCTCGGGACAAGGGGAAACATGGCCCGCAGATAGGTTGATTCGGAAATGCTGGACTGCCTGTTGGATATCTTGGTGTCGCAGTGCAATGGCGGCCTGCGGCTGCCCGAGCTTTCCAAGCGCCGAAAGCAGTTGGGAATGCTGCCATATCATCCCCCACATCCCGTGGAGGATGATCTGGTGAGAGAAATCCTGGTCATAGTACTCCGGGACTTCGATGGGCTCACGTAGGAAATGGGCCAGGCTAGGCTGCTGATGTTGCGGCGGTCTGGATCGCCCGAGATAGAGAGCCTTCCACTGCTCGGCGTCTTCGGCCATCCACAGATCCTGCGATTCCGGTAAGGGGATGGCCAGTTCCGCGTATGAGATGATGGGGTTGGTCAGCATCGCCATGCTGATCTGCGCATCGAGGAGGAATGCGTGAAATGCAAGCCGCTTGAGACTCTCCTGCTCCACCCATTCGAGCCATTGCCGATGCAAGGTCTCGCCCGTGTCCTCGGGAAGTGGTGTGGATGACATCTGCTTCAGCCTGTGGAATCTGCCAGCACGTCGAAGCATCTAATTATACACCCCCGAATGTTCTTAGCTATTGTTGAGATCATCACAAACAAATACGTGATGTTTTCTCGGGCAAACATACCGTGAACACGATCTGGGGTTGACTCTCGGCTATCTCCATCTTCCGCTTGATGCCGCTCCAGAGCCCAATCTCAAGCTCACAAATGAAGGCCTGGAGGATCCAGAGTTCCCTCGTCATTGCGTTCGACTCCTCACATCTGTCCTGTATCGTCGCGCGCACTGCCTCTTGCATGGCAAACCCGAGTTTATGCAAGGATCTTATATCGGTCAAGGTGGCGCCAGCGGCTGCGATGGCCCCGAGGAGTTCCGGCTTCTGTTGATTTGGTCTGAAAGACGGGATGTGGATGAAGGAGTCTTTTTTTTGGTAGTGATGGGAGAAGAAACTCTGGAGCAGCTCGTCGAGGAATTCTGGCGTGGGAAATGCCCTCAAGACATACTGCAACTTCTCGGGTTTGCAGGTGCGAAGTATCATGGCCAGGAACTCGTCTCTCGTGGTCCGGTCCAAGTTCTCTCCAACACAACGGTAATCGATTGCTATCTGGGTCTCGGGGGAACCGTCGGCGGCACTCGGAGCGGAAAGGTTCTCGAGCTCTGCGCCTCCGTGGTCGTGCTGCGCCGGATGCCAGACACCGAATGAAGATCTCTTGTAAGCTTCAGCTCCGAGTGCCGCCGAGTGCCTCCGGGTGTTGCCTAGCCCCATTGTCTCAGGTGCCTGCCGGGGTACCTGAAGTTGCGGATGATGAGAATCAATGCCGTGGAAGTCGCTGCATAATTGGGCCACAAAGCCCATGTCCGCGTCGTCAAGGTCAAAACCCTCGGTAGTGAAATCGAGGAGGCCGCCGTCTCCAATACCAGCATTTAGGTCCGGCCACGTCGGAGGGGCATAGGGGCACAGAGAGCTAGGATGAGACGGTGTCATTACTCCCCTGAGGAAACCGGACATTTCGTGTTCGGGAAAGCCGAAAGTCGGCGCACTCGGAATGTCGGATTGCGGGAAGACTTGACCTATTAATTATCCGGGAAGTCAACGCTCGTCAAGATGCTGCAGCTAGGGAGGGACGAAGGGCGTTCGTACTGTGTACCACGGAGTTTTGGCTGGACAATTTCGCCGCCTGGTCGACTGAAGCCATCCCGACCACGGCAGCAGCCAATTCTGGGGGTGTATTGGCAGGTGAACGGCCCGGGGGGGTAATGTTTACTTCTCGGCAGCACTGACGTTAGCCCATGTTATTACACCTCTCCAACATCTCAACCACTTGATCCTTGTGCGTTGTGGGACGAGGTAAGAAAGAAATAGAGAAAGAACAAAAAGGAGAGCCCTACGAGATGACTGTGCTCCGTCATGCTTCGCCTGTTTCGCAGGATGACGGCTGTCTGGTTCGCAGGCAATGTCTTTCTGCCGGCATCTCCCACACGGCTTTTTATCTTCGCACTTGAGTTTGGCCGTGGCACAGCCCTTGCAAGCCTGTGACACCCTTTGTGCCTGACTATGCTGTTGTCTTTGCCTTTTGCTGCCAGTTTCGCTGTCTTCATGGCAGGCGGCATGTCTTTTAAGGAGATCCCTGAGAAATGATGGGTTAGGTCAGGAAAGAGATATGGGAAAGTCGACGCGGTCTGCGAACGTACAGCCGGCCGAAAGCCTTGTCACATCTCTGGCATTGGAATGGCCTTTCCTGGAGATCTGCACCTGTCTATTAGTACCAGAGCAGAGCTATCCCAAGGCGAGGCATCGTGGGACTCACGAGATCGGACGTGTCGGGAGAGGTGATCGACCCTTGCAAAGGTGCGTTGGCACATCGAGCATTGGAAGAGGCCTTGGGCGGGTTGTTTTTTGGGTCCTGGTGAAGACTCCATGACAGCTCCTGTGGGCCCGGGGAACCGTGATTACAGCTGGTCAGTCTGGTGGGGAGCAAGATGGTTGGTATGTACGAATGAAGGAGATGGAGTGATGAAAATGTATGCACGGATGGCAAGGGTTACGATGGAGGAGCAGGAAAACTCCGGCACTTTCAGTCGGCTCACCTGAAGCTCAGACCCCAATTCCAAGCAACAACTTGGGGGTTTTGTGCGGGGTTGTGCGGAGTAACTTCCTGCACTGTGTCTAGATTGACCAACGATAACGTCTCCCTACTCCTAGCGTGTCTACTAGTGAACTTACCTAGGGAGGTGGCTGACAGGGGTGTTTGCCGATGTCTTGGACAATACTACGCCAACGAATCTTCCAGGGGATTTGTTTGTTAAGTGAATGGAAAATACCTAGGCAATGTAGGTAGATGGATACATGTGACGAAGCCAGTTTCTTGCCTGTAACCGCCTTGGCTCTCAGCGATATTCAATGAGGTGCTTCATAACCAGGGATTGTCGACGTAGTGTTGTCCTCAAGATTGCGCCCCCCGATGAGCATTGGCTCTGCTGGCTGAAGTACGTACAGCATCCTGGCCCACGCATTGGGGCTGAGGTTCCTCCACGCGTGGTTCGTCCCACGCTGTACTGGAAGATCGTTAGGAGCGGTTGACGTAGACATTATGATGTCCCTTCAATCGGCGAGGAGGGTTCTGCTGTCCTTAGTTGCGAGAGACTAGGACGTGGAAGCATTCGATTGTGACTCTGTTTTCGCTCCTCCAGCAGCAGCAGTGGGACGGTAATTATCCCTTTGAAGTACCAACGATTCCTCCCCGCTCTCCCCCGCAAACGGGGTTGCTCCAAAGTGGTGGCACCGGACACAGGAAAGTGGTAATAATAGGTGGGTCCCGATGTGGGGGAAGAACCATGAGATCCCGAGGTCAAAGGGGCATCATCCTTCCATTAAGGATAAACCCAGGGGATCACCGAGACGGCAATTGGAAAAGGCAGTTGGAGATAAGGACATGGGGCAAACAGGTAGAACTTATATGCAACATGATATTTCGGAGACGATGGTTTGTTCACAATGTTTAACAATGCAGTGTATGCCACCAAGAAATGCCAACACCCCGGGGTCTGGAGTGCTGAATGACGCGACTGTGTGGTTAATGTCTGGCTAATTACTGTTCTGCATGGATTGGGTCGATGCGACACTTCCCATCCCCCGCATATAAGGCACACTCATCCCGTTTCCATTCACCGACGCATGTCCGTTCACAAGGCAACCATTTGTCTCCCCGCTCAGTTTCCTCCCCCAACCCCCGCCCCCCGGCGTCCGTATCACGATCCGATCGCCGACGTCCGCCTGGATCGAGTTCTTGCCGCCCAGGTTGATGACGCGGTCCTCGCCGCCGGGCAGCTTCTTGACGAACAGGTTCACCCCAACGGCGCCGGGGTCGCCGCCGCGCAAGCCGTACGGCGCGTGCACCCGCCGGTCCGAGAGGATGGCCGCGGACAGCGGCTCGCGGAACTCGATGTCACGCACGCAGCCCTCCCCGCCCGGATGCAGACCGCCGCCGCCGCTGCCGGTGCGGAGACTGAACTCCCGCACAAGACAGGGGTATCTGCGCTCAAAGATCTCGACGTCGGTTATGCGCGTGTTGGTCATGTGCACATGGACGCCGTCCGTGCCGCGCCAGGTCGGCCCGGCGCCGGCCCCGCCGGCGATCGTCTCGTAGTAGCCGTAGCCCGGGGTGTACTTGCCGTTGGCGTCGAGGCGCGAGCTCTTGCCAAAGGTGAGGTTGTTCAGGCAGCCCTGGCTGGCCGCGCAGACGTCGAAGCAGCGGAGGATCACGTCGGTGACGCGCTGCGACGTCACGCAGTTGCCGCCCACCACGGCGGCCTCGGCGCTGGGCGAGAGCAGGGTTCGTGGAGGCATGATGACGTTGATTGGGGTCAGGCAGCCCTGGTTAAGGGGTATGTCTTCCTTCACTAGGCAGCGCAGGACGTAGATGATGGCGGAATATGTGACTGAGGTGGGGGCGTTTGTGCTTCCTAAATGCAAATCAGTTTAGTCCGCAGTTCTGTATAGTTTGCATTGAACTTATGCGGTTCAGACTCAGACGGGGTCTTACCGTAAACCTCGGGACCAGTGCCTGTGAAATCAAACTCGGCACTACCGTCCTTGCCGTTGATAGTGATCTTGAGTTTGATCGGTGTGCCGTCGTCCATGTGCTCAACAGCTTCAAGTGGCTGTCCACCAGATCTGACATACATGTCTTTCAACAAGCGGCGGACAGCAAGCTCGGCGTTTTCCTGGATTGCGTTCATGTAGAACTGTTATAAAGAGTCAGCAATTGGGTTTGGAAATTTCCAAGAGCCGATCGTCAATGGTCTGTCTGCTGGTCATTGGAAAAGACATACCAAGACGGTCTCGAGGCTATACTCCTCGACTAGTTGACTGATCAGGTTTATTCCTTTCTGGTTGGCACCGGTCTGGGCACGAAGGTCTGCGAAGTTGTCTGACAAGTTGCGGGCGCCGCTGCATCCTGGATACCTGGCAGGCTTCTCAAGTAGGTGCTCCCGCATGGCATCTTCATTAAACACCCCGTTCTCGACAAGTTTGACAGCCTCGATAGCTGCACCCTCCTGCCATAGTTCTGTCGAGTTGGGTGGGAGAGAGCCTGCAGAGATGCCGCCAATGTCGGCGTGGTGTCCTCGGGAGGCGACGTAGAAGACGATCTTCCCGTCCTTAAAGAAGGGGGTAATAACTGTAATATCTGGCAGATGAGTGCCGCCACAAACTAAGTAATTGATTAAGTATTAGCGGTCAGTTTGTGTGCTCACGCGTGTGGTTGATTAGGGGGTTCCAAAATCATGATAGAGGGGGCTGAATTACTAGGATGGTTTGACACCAGGACATCGCCTTCCTTTAGCTTTCCTTTCCAGTGCTCGTGTTGCCAAAGCACTGCGTACTGCATACTTCCGAGATGGACCGGAACGTGAGGAGCTGCTAGCATTAGCTACCAGTAGCTCGACATATTATTTACCAGACAGGTTTCTTCTCAGCTTACCGTTTGCGACAAGCTTGCCGCTTCCCGAGAACAGGGCGCACGAGAAATCCAGTCGCTCCTTGATGTTGGTGCTGACGCTAGTCTTTTGCAACGTCCTACCCATCTGCTCGGCAATGCCCATGAAACGGTGCCCGAAGACGGACAACTGGACAGGATCAAGGACTGAGCGAGTCAAGGAATCCTTGTGTAGCTTTAGGGTCTCAATGTCGATGACAATGTGTTCCCTTAGCGCGGTGGCTCTTGCGTTGGGGGCGACCACTATCGTCTGAGTGTTGTCGATGATCATGGCCGGGCCTCTGACCTGGTTGCCTGGCTGGAGCGAGTTAAGCAGGTACACCGGGATTTCCTGCCAGCCCGAGCCGTCCAGGAAGATCTTCTTGACCATCTGCACAGCTTTCTCGGGCGCTGGAGAAAATGCCATCTTGCTCATCTCCCTCGCTGGGATTGTCACCAACGCAGCAGCCTTGCTCTTTCCAACAGCACGAACACGGACGTCGCCCACGAAGACTTCTCGGGGCATAGTGAAGCCGAACTCCTGCCGGTGGCGTTGGATGAACTTGGTTGCAAAGTCCCAGTCTTCCCCATCCTGGGAGATCATGATCAGCGTATCCGATCCCTCGTAGTGCATGTGAAGAAACAGTTCGTCCTCCACAGCAGTATCGCCGTCGAGGCCCTGGCTTCTGAGGCTGGCCTCGGCTTTCAATCGGAGCTCAGCCGCAACCGTCTTTATCTGGCCGAGGGTTGCATCGTTGAAGGCGCAGGCTAGGGGTGCTTGTACGTCAGACACGAGGTCTGCAAGGGCCATGCCGTAAGCAGAAAGAATGGAACTGAAGCGATGCATGATGACTCGGCCGATTCCCAAGGCGGAGGCGATGGAGCAAGCATGCTGCCCACCAGCGCCGCCGAAAACTGCAAGGTCGTGGTGCGCGGCATCGTGGCCACGAGCCTCGGTTAGGGTGCGGATTGGCCGGCACATGCTCTCGTTGGCGACCCGGAGGAACCCTAGGGCGACTTCCTCAGCCGTCAGCTTGGATGACTCGGGCGGGAGAGATGAGTTGATCTCTTCCTTCAGCTGCTCAAACAGTTTTCGGGTCACGACGACATCCAGCGGCTGGTCCTCGTTTTCTCCAAAGATCTGGGGGAAGTACTCGGGAACAAGACGGCCGAGGAACAGATTTGCATCGGTGACAGTGAGGGGACCGCCCTTTCGGTAACATGCCGGGCCTGGGTGAGCACCGGCGCTCTCCGGGCCGACCCTGAACAGTCCGTTGGACCAGGTTAGGCACGAACCCCCACCGGCGGCGACAGTGTTGATGTCTAGTTGAGGCGTTTGGAGCGCAATGCCTGCAGTGTTGGTTTCAAAAACGTGCTCATATGCGCCGGCATATCGTGAGACATCTGGTTGTTTAAAAAAGTAAGCTGTCAGTTCCATGGATAAAAAAAAGAGGAGGTCTGCTGGTGGACGTGCCTGTCGATGTGCCCCCCATGTCGAAGCCGATGATTGGCTTTCCCTTGTCCTTGTCGAATGATGTCTGCGCATAGCCGACCACGCCACCCGCAGGACCAGAAAGGATTGCGCGCAAGCCGGAAAACCTGCGGAAATCGACCAGTCCTCCATCGCTCTGCATGAAGTCGCAGCGTGTGGTCGAGGAATCTCCCAGGCGGCCGATGAAGTTTTCCCTGAAACCTCCTACGTAACCGCGTATCAGGGGAGTGAGGTACGCGTCAGCGGTTGCAGACTGCCCACGGGGTACCGCCTTGATCTGTTGTCGGGAAGTATTTTGTTAGCAGTCATATCCCTCCTGAGTCTTTATGGATCCGGCTCTTTTTCTTCTCACCATTGGCTGCAGAGCAGAGCTGACGGATACGCTCATGCCCAGGTCTTCAGCAATCCTGGCGACGGCAAGCTCGTGGTCTGGATAGGTGTAACTGTGCATGAAACACACAGACAAACTCTTGAAGCCTTCGTCACGGAGGCTCAGGATCTCCTTGCGGATGTGATCTAAATCCGGCTTGCGTAGGACGCGAACCACTTCCTTTGAAAGTCCGATGACAAGGTTGGGGTCAGAGGCAGCATCAATAACCTTCTTATCTGGGTCCTCGGTAAACCCTTCCAAGGTCACTCGTTCGTCGATTTCGATGACTTTCTCGTAGAGGACACCCGGCTTAGACACCGTCAGGTCGAATATATCCGGTCTAGCCTGGTTCCCGATGACCAAAAGGTCCCGAAATCCCTTGGTGATAAGCAGGGCAGACCGCTCGCCCTTCCTCTCTAGCAGCGCATTGGTTGCCACGGTCGTGCCCATGCGGATGCTTGAGACGGGGGAAAGGTCGATAGGATCACCACGTGGCACCGGCTTTCCAAGCGCCTCCTCAAGCACCCGGCGGATGCCCTCGGCGGGTGCGTCAGGGTAGTTTTGCGGGTCGACAGAGAGGAGCTTGAGCACAATGTCGTCTCGGCCGGGGACGATCGCGTGGACATCGGTAAAGGTACCACCGCGGTCGATAGCAATCTGGATGCCCCCGTTCACTGCTGAGCCACGCATGATGCCGTTTTTGAGTTCAAAGAGGGGAGTTTGTCGTGGTGTTGCTGCTGCATAAGATGCCGGTATGGCCAGCTCTTTTAAGGAGACAATGTTCGCGACTGCGATTTCCGTTGTTCCCTTTTTTTTTCCTGTTCTGTTTTCGTGCCGGATACCATCCGCGGGGTCGCTCTGTTCTCCGATCGCATCGATCTGCTACCGGACACCTTCGCCGATCGTAGGCGAGACGCCCCCGTAAACACTCAGCTGCCACTGCGGATACGCTCATCCGAGCAATCCATGGCAGTCTCGAAACGAGCTTGCTTCATCCATCTGCCATACAGAGCTGTGCGGCATGCAACCAAGCCGCACAGCGAGCTGAGCTAGGCGGATCGTCGCTGGATTACGTAGTAAGCCCAGCTTTACACCAATCAATCAAGTGCATGCTCTTTCGCCGCCCAGGACGAGGAGTAATCGACCAAACCGCCAATCATTAACTAGCGCCGAGCGGGTATGTCGGATTGTTAGTAGCGCGGCTTACATGCATCCGGAATGCAGGTTCGGCTGTTCGCATCCGATCGACACCAAGTCGTCGAGGGTGGGGCAGATCACGGCATGTCTGGCTTCCCCTTTATTGACCGAGTTTACTGGCATCTCCGTGATCGAATTCCCGATGCAAATCGGTAGGTGGTCTGCCGAGGCGGATCGTCTCGATGGACCATAATAATTAATAACTAATAATTTGCATCTGCTTCTCGATATCGTCGCGAGAACATTCTGACAGCCGGCACTCTCACACCATGGGCACCATCTTATCCTGCCTGAGGAGCACCTACACGTCCGTCTTCTCTTTCTTCGGGACTGGACAACAAGATGACGTCGATCTCCCGAAGGCCACGCACTCTGTCGATTCCAAAATTCACGGCGAGCCCCCGTTCGAGATTGCAATCATAGGGGCTGGGATAGGGGGTCTCACCTTCGCCATCGGATGCCTCAAGAACAACGTCTCTTTCGTGCTCTATGAAGCCGCCCCCAAGTTCAGTCTTGTCGGTGCCGGAGTGGGGTTTGGGCCCAACGCCCTCCGCGCGATGGACATGATCGATCCTAAGCTACGCACCATGTACGGCGACATCTCTTCCGGCAACGTCACCCCAAACAAACTCCACGTCGCCATGGACGCCCTGTACACGGAGGAGGGATTCGGTACGAGGCGCGGCTGGGTTCCCGCCCCGTTCGGAGCCGAGTGCTACGAGCGGACCAGCGCACATCGCTGGGACCTGCTGAACATACTGACGAGCATGATCCCCCGAGACAGGGTCCGTTTTAACAAGCGGGTCAAGGCCATGGAGCAGGCCGAGGACGGAGTGACCATCACATTTGAGGACGGCGAGGTCGCGCAGGCCTCGGCCGTGGTCGGCACCGATGGCGTGAAGGGGCCTGTGAGGAGTTACGTTCTCGCCGAGCGGTACCCCAGCGAGGTGGCGGCGACTTACAGTGGCAAGTATGCGTACAGGGCCACCATTCCGATGGACGACGCCTTGAAAATCCTCGGCAGTCACGCGGGCGACGCGAAATGCTTCATCGGACACAACGTCAACTTCATGACATACCCCATCTCAAAGGGCACCCAGTTGAACTTGGTCGCATGCAAATTCAGCGAAGATCCATGGACATACGATCAGTGGACTAAGACCGTCACCAGGGAAGAGATGGTTGCTGATTTCTCCGACACCGTAGACCGGAGATTGGTGAAGTTGCTCGAGGTGCGGGGGGGGGGGGGGGGGCGGGGGGGGGGGGGGGGCGCGGGGGGGGGGGGGGGGGGGGGGGGGGGCGGGGGGGGGGGGGGGGTGGGGTGGGGTGGGGGGT
>NW_026848149.1:804989-919085 GCF_030411735.1 Phialemonium atrogriseum
GCCGGGGGCCATACCCGGACCCCGTGGATGCTTTGGGGCGGTATGACCCGCACCCCGAGCCGCGTGTTGGTGTTTTTGTGGGCGGGTTTCCCCCCCCCCCCCCCCCCCCCGGGATATAAGACTCTTTTGGATCGAGGGTTGGCGAAGCGAGGGGCTAATTAATTGGTAATAATTCTTGCCAAGGTAGTGGGCCGATCCTGTTCAATGGGCTCTGCACCATCACATGAATACTCCCACCTATTGCAACAATCGGATCTGTCTCCTCGGCGACTCGGCTCACGCAACGACGCCGCATCAGGCCTCCGGAGCTGGCCAGTGTATGGAGGACGCTCTCATCCTGTCGCACCTGCTCGGCAACGTCGAGAACGAACGAGAGCTGCCACTGGCCTTTCAGGTGTACGACGTCATCCGGCGCCCTCGCGCGCAGCGGGTGGTCAAGACAAGCCAAGAAACCGGCCAGATCTATTCCTTCACACATCCCGAGCTGCGAGAAGACATGGCAAAGATCGTCGAGAATCTGAACAAGAGATTCCTGTGGATTTGGGAACACGACCTGAAGGGGGATCTGGACAGAGCGGACCACATGTTTCGAAAGCTAGCAAGCCAGACATGACAAGAACAGGAGTCACTCGTCTAATTATTCTTCATTGCTACTTATATTACGTCTATTCTCTTCAAGCTCCTTAAGGCAAACAGCGCTAGATTGCCCTGCTCATCTAACAGTTTGAATCAGAGTAAGCATCCGGTATTTACTGCGCAAATTGTGAGTCAGCTAGGTGAGGACGCTCCTTAGGGATTGGATGATTACTTACCACTTCTATCCACCGCGCCATCCACTTTTCCACCGTTGCCTTAGCCTCGTCGACCAAGCCGAGCTCTTTCGGAAGGGAGTAAAGTCAGTCTTTGTGTCATTCTCTTGGTGTTCATCACACAGGTAGTCTTACCGAGCAGTAGCTGAACGCTACCACGAATGCCAGACTCTAGAGCGGACGAGATCCAAGCGTGGGTATAGCTTGTGTGCTCACCAACAAATATCATCTTTTTTTGCGCCGTGTCAGTCACTCCCGCATTCGGCCCAGACTCGTCCGGTCACAGACCAAGCCCGACAAATGAGAACTTACGTTGTTGTGAGTCTTGAAGTACTCCGGCAAGTAGAGCTGGTGCTGTCCGACCAGGGGAGAAGCCCAGCTAGCAGACTCGAGGGGGTCGAGCATCCAGCATCGTCGGTTATACTTGCCAGTGTACTGCTCGCGAGCGACGTCGCCATGGATCTCGATCATGGCGTTGAGGACGTATTCGACGTGCTCCTGCTCCGGCGTCGCAACCCAACGCGCGCCCCACTGACTCCCGGATATGTAAGATCCGATCATTGTGGCCGGACCGGTGCCGTTGATGTTGTACGATGGGTAGCAGATGCTGCCGATACCGGGAATGTCTAAGAGGGGGGAGGGGGGAGGGCGTGTTAACCTGGGGTTGTTGACCCTTGATCATATCGCAGGAAGACCTATTTACCTGTGCTTGTGGAGCAAGATCCGTAAATGGGGTTCTCGAAGTGCTCCCAGAAACGGGTCTTGAACTCGAGTGCAACCTTACAGGCGGCCGTATACGGGACATTATTAATGGCATTTTGCATCGTGATGGGAAGACCTCGGGGGCAATAATGTTAGCACTTAAACGAAGGGCTTATGGGATCCCTAGCGTGGGACTCGCTCACCATCGATGCGCCACTTTTTCAAGATGGAGAACGGCACCGCTAGCACCGCGTAGTCGTGAGTGCTATTTTGAAGCGTCTCGCTATAGCTGTTGCGCGACTGCAGAGTTACCTTCTTTTTGCAGGACGAGGGCGAGTACTGCACTCGTTCGACGGTACGGTTCATGGTGGTGACCCTGTCGACAAGCGGGTGGAATGAAAGGGGAAGCCGGTTGAGTCCTAGTAATCCTGGATTAAGTACGATACATGGAGCGGGGTAATCTTATGAAGAAGGGACATCTTACCGCCGTCGATAGTCTTCCAGGTAGTGGCACTGAAATAGAGACCGTCGTACAACTGTGCCGCAGTTTAGTAGACACGTTTTCTCCGTCCCAGGAGACAGACTTCACTGGCCGCTGTTTTGACTCACCTCGTCCCAAAAAGAAACCGCACTCGACCCACCACTGACATTATCCGTGTCATTCAGATTAGCCTTTAGGTAGTTCACCATGTAGGCAAACTCGCTCCACTGATCGCCGGGGAGGCCATCCAGACCGCCATCCAAAAACTCGCGGTGGGCCTTGAACATGTTCTTCGCCATCGCAACGTAGAATTCGGCCCCTGGCAGAGCACGCTCGATCGCTGTCTCTAGATGTTGGGTTGACTTGTCCAAGATGGATGGGGTCTCCAGCGACGTGTTCGCTTCCACCTGAGCCGTTGTCGGGGGCATGCCGTTGGGGAGACGGATGCCGTTGTAGTAGTGCAATCCGTTGCTGCTCGACTGGTACCAGGGGATGAAGTCCACCGACAAGTTTTTATCATGGCCGTTTAGCTTGTTCATCTCCTCGGCAAGCTGAAAAACAAGTTGGTGATCCGTTATGTTGTATGTGGCGTTGTCCAGGGTGTAGGTGCTGGGGAACCGCATGGGTCCCATCTCCTGATAGCTGTAGTCGAACGGACCGCCGGACAGATACTCGGTGTGTACGCGGCCGCCTAATCTCTCACCCGCCTCAATGATCTTCACGTGGGTCAGACCGGCCTGTGTCAGGCATAAGTAGGTCATGAGACCGGACATGCCGGCGCCGACGATGGCAACATCCTTGCTCTTCGCTTTCGACACATCGACGGCGCTCATATTCTTGCTCTTCAGTAGCTCAACACCGTCAAACCATGGCCCCCAGGGGTCAATTCCAGTCTCGTTCGTCATCGTGATGCTGTAGGGTCCGCGCTTTGAGAGGCTGCGTCGACGGTTCTGTATGTCGAATTGCTGCTTCTCGCTACGGCCCAGGAGAGTGCCAGAAGAACCCCATGCTGAAATGCAGCCGCCAGAGGTGACTTCCTCAGGTATGATCCAGACGAGTCTGTCATGGGACGAGAAACCTTGGCTGACCATGTGGTGGGCATCATGCTCACCAATCGAAGAGCAAGAGCCGTATGTGAACCTGATTAGACCATCAACTGGCTCATCGAACAAGAGGTGGACGTTGGCAAGACGCGAGCTCAGGGATGTCCTCGTCTCCAGCCGAATGGGAAGAGATGGCGCAGCCCATGCTGCTTGGCTCAGGGCGAGGGCGGTGATGAGCGACTTCATGTTTGTGGCGTCAAGAGGCAGCAAGTTCAGGTAGCCAAGTGTGTTGACAGGCGAGCGTTCAGTGTACAACAGCTGGGGCCTGAAGATATTTATGGCCCAGTTCCAGCATGGAAAACAACCCAGCTAGTCCACACTTACGCATGGCCCCTGACCAGGGGCCATGCACTCCGGTATCAAGAAGTAATCAACATCGCGGTGTGTTTTCCAGGCTAAGGCTGCGAGTTTGTCGTTAATTGCCTCGGGTTGGCCAAGCTTGGCCCCACTCGTGCTTTGGCCGATGCATTTAAGAACAGAGCACATCGGAATACCACTAGGCCAGACAACTCGTATCTGTCACAATAAGGCCCCTACTACCTGGTATTCAAACCGAAGTTTGTGTCTCATATCCTCCAGTTAGAGGGACAGTGAGAGAAGTCATGGCTAGGACGTTTTTCTGTTCAGACTCTCCAATAACGCCTGCTAACAAAAGCATGACACCATCTATACCAACACGTTCTTTGCTTTGCAAGTCCTTGGAATGATTTCTGTAAGAGGCAGGTCAGAGATAAGGTATCCAGGGGGCTGGCTCTAGAGTGGAGAATCAGGTCTTCAGATAGAAGAGACCCCACGAAACGGGTCGAGCCTTATCTATGGGTTCTTATCAACTCCAATTATCGGTGATACGCATGCTGCCGAGATGTCAGGACATTGTAGATGAACGGCGCGCGCCTTTCCGCCGATCAACAATTCGCTTGGCAAAGATAATGTCCTACATACGCGGTTTTATTTGTAAAACTTGATAGTAATATAATCCACGATCACTAGAGCCTGCGGAAAGAATGGCCGCAGTGATAGCACTAGCTCACACAGATTGGGATACTTGCCAATCTTGTTCGTCTATTGCTCTAGCCAGAAGAGGTTGGACTCTGCCTGTTTGTTATTGCCTCGGCCCAGTGGACAGCGGGCCATCCGCCGGTGATGCCGTGGTAAGCCGTAGGGCAGTACTACGCAGGCGTAAGGGCTCGCTACCGCCTTGGGAACAGCCATTGAAATAGGCGTAGAGTGGCTATCTTCCGTAAAGTCTAGCAAATAGATGCCAGCTCTTCATGAGGGTCTGACAGGGTGTCCATTTTGGGTGACCCGAATAGAGAAACCTTAGCGGCAGCCAAGTTTCCGCATATAATGGAGGGCCCTGAGCAGCGCCTCTATCGTTTCAAGGCAGTGCATGGCGCAGCATTGCAATTTCGACTTGCCGTATAACCCCTGGACAGAAGACTAATATCGAATAATACTGCAGAAAATTATGTATAACTAATCAGTGTAAGGGGGCTAATGAGTGACCCCAATCGAAAACCACGTCTAGCAAAGAGCCTTTTAGGGCTATCATCATTCCCTCTTGGAGATGGAAAACATGGCTCCTCTGCTACGAATCTTCGCGCCTTTCCACATGAATATGCCGACGCAAACTGGAAAGAAGACGATGGGCAGCACCGCGTACACGATGTACGGCACCTTCGCGCCTGCGGCCTTGTCTATCCACTGCGGCGTGTAGAAGGGCGGATGGAAGCACATGATGTTCAGGAAGAACTGGAAGACGATCATGACCTCGACGGCTCGCCCGGGATAGCACTCCGTCATGTAGGTCATCAGTACCGTGACGATGATTTCCTGCCCGAAGACGAAAAGACTGAGCCCCGACAGTGGTGCGATAAAATGTGAAGCGTGGTTGTCGAGCTCAAACCCGTAGACAATGAGACCAACCTTGCCCACAGTGTCAGATTCACGGTAAGTCGATGAAACAGGGGCTCCGATGCACGTACAGTGTTCGCGACGAGGCCCGTGAGGAAGAGTTTAAGTATCTTCTCGGGAACCCACTCGTCACCTCTCCTCAGTATACGCTTGGCGACGAGGTCACAGAGCGGACCCGCGCAGATCTCTCCGAGGAAGGCGCCAACCAAGCCCGAGAGGAAACAAAGTCCGATCTGCGCCGTGTTGAAGCCGAAGCGGCTGGTAACACCGAAGTTCAGGGCCAAGCCTGCAGTGTTGGCTATTTCCGTCATAATGCACACCGACGCCCAGAAGGCTGGCAAGACGACGGCCGGGTATGCAAACATGGCGAAAGGTCGGCGGAATGTCTGGGACCACGTCTCTCCCGTCGGGTTCGTCGGTGTCCGGAATCCCAGCCGGCGGTAGAGCGTCTTTTTGTTCTCCAGTGGCTCAGAAGCGGCAGTCTCCCTCTCGTAAATTGTCTCCGGGACTACCAAGCCTGTCAGTAATTATTTACTTCCCTCAGACAAAAAGGGTGTGTGTCAGGTAACTAGGGCACTGACCAAGAAAGATCTGTCCAAGGAGCTGGAACGCGTAACAGGCGGCAGAAATGTACATGGCCCATCGCCAGCCTAGCTTCGGATTCTGCTGAACAGAGCCGCCAGCAACGCCACCTAATGATTAAGTATAAAGTCAGATGCCGTCCAGAGGCGACACACGGAAGTGACTTTTAAAATCAAGACCCAAGACCTCACTCACCTATATAAGGGGCAACCACAAACAGTATGCTGTTTATACCCAGGCGGGTGCCCTTCTCGTGCAGGAAGAACATGTCGGATATGGCCCCAGGGCTGATGCACAGGCCAGCACTGCCACCGAAGCCCATGACCATGCGGAATCCCAGGGCCTGCGAGTAAGAGGTTGAGCGGCCGACACCGACCGCGGCCAGGAGCGCGATGACGTGAGTGACCAGCAACACTGGCCGCCGACCGACGCGGAGGCTCAGTGGGATCCAGATGAACGGGGCGAACGCGTACAGGACCGAGGGAGCCGAACCGATGTACGTAGCTGTCGAGGCCGCGGTGTGAAACTCGGCGGCCAAGGTATGCGCACCGGGAGCCTTGAGAAAGGTGTTGTGTAAGTGAGGTGCCCTGGATTGCAGATCTCTGCGTGTATGGTTTCTTGGGAGAGGGGGCTTACGATGAGCGTGTTGGAGAATTTGATGACCAAGGACTCCATGGCCAGCACAATAAGGGCGGCATGCTTCCGGAGGCAGCTCCAATTCTAAAGGCGTTTGGTCAGCCCACGCCACCCGCACCTTCAGCACTAGATTCAACTGCATCTCAGCATACCAGTGGGTCTTCCGGGTCGTCACTCGGTTGAGGATGAAGGGGGATGCCGTCCTTTGTTGTTTTTAGGACAGGCATCTCGGCCTTGGAGTCACTGGCAGACAGATTCTCCGTATCCATAGCAGCGTAGTCTGTCTTTGCATCCATGGCAGCCATGTTGTCTGTGGCCCAAGCCTCGGGGAGCATTCTGCAAAGATGAACGCTGCGACGCTATCTTTATTATACCCGTTCCGATTCCTGGCGAGGACAAGTAGTCCAAGAGATAAACCAGCTTATCACGGCCTAGGTAGAGGAGGTACTAGCCCGCAGGCACTATCGCGAATCCAGGTTCATTGCACTGCGCTAGTTCCCCCGGATTTGGGCCGCATGTGCGCAGGTCCCCTGACAATAACGGAGGGTGCGGCTTGCATGCAACCCGCACAGCATCGATGCCCGCATAGCTCCATGACAGTGGAGCATGTTGGTGCCCTGTCTACTCTACTTTCAGTTTAGTGCTTCTCTTCCCCGCACATTGGATGCCCCGCGTTTCCTTATCTTGGACTAGTTAATCTTTGGGTCACTCTTGCCACGGGCATGCATGCACATGGCGACCGGTGCCGGTCTCCAAGCAAATATGCGCCAGTGAGACTAGCGAATGTCAACCGGGTTCCATCGAATTATCGCTCATCCACAAGATCCCCCAGCTTCCGTCTCCCACTGCCCACTGCCCACTTCCAACGCGCTGCCGTTGTCGCATGCTGTCTCCCGCACGCACTGTCGCCGAAGTGACGAGAAGAGATGAGCTCGAAGACCCGTCTTGTTCCCGCCGAACTGCGGCAGCGAACGGAGCACAGTTGCGATCGGTGCAAAAGCAGGAAGCAGAAGTGCAATACCTCGGCTGGCCAGCTTAGGTGCACCCATTGTCTGAAGTATGGCTACGACTGTGTCGTGACCAAGCCGCGCAAGCAACGACTTCGTGGGAGTGTCGAGGCCTACAGTGCCAGAATGGCCGCCTTGGAAGGCTTGGTGAAGGGGTTGGTGCCTGAGGCGGACCTCTCCAGTCTACAAAGCGTGCAGAGCGTGGGCCGCGCTCTGGGAATCCCGTTGCCGGACGGGGCTGCTGGTCCAGGCGACGGCCGCCCGCCGACCGAGTCCGAAGGCGGTGGCGAGAAGGGAAGCGAGCACGAGCAGCTGGTTCACGATCGGCAGGGCCAGAGCCAGTATATCGGACGGGCAAGCTCCTACTTCTTCCAGATGAAGCTCAGGGCCATGGTCAGTCCCGGCCAGAACGGTTCTATCAGACAGATGCACCTGTTCGGCCCCAACCCGGCCGACAGGAGCCTCGTGTCGGAGAGGAGCCTTGATATTACGAGACGCGACATGGAGACTGTGGACATCCACTCCATCGCCAACTCCACCTCTCTAGACCGCCACGGGTCTGCAGCGTCCCCCAAGGCGGCTCCGAGACACACGGATCGGACGACCGTTCTCTTGATCGTCCGCGCGTTTTTCGACCGAGTCAACGTCGACTTCCCTGTCCTTCACGAAGCCTCGTTTCTCGAGACCCTGGAGGCCTGGTGCAAGTCTCCGACGGCTGCAGACCACGTGTGGCTCTGCAGCTTCCTCTGTGTCTTAATGCTAGGCCGCCGGCATTGCGACATCGACATTTCGGATGAGCAGGAGGAGCGATGGTGGCTCCAAATCCAGATGTTCCTGCCCAAGGTCATGTTCACTTCAAGTCTGGCCTCGATCCAATCCCTCATGCTAGCGGCTCTTCATCTCCACAACACCAACTCTCGGGACATATGTTGGACGCTGACCGGTGCCGCCGTCCGCATTGGCTTTGCTATCGGGTTGCATCGAGACGATATCGAGACGGATGGGACGCCTCTGCTGCGGGAGATGAGGAAGAAGCTCTGGTGGACGCTCTATTCCTTCGAGCAGCTGCAAGTCTCCTCCTATGACAGACCGAGCGCGATGAACGACGCCCGGCACCTGCCCGGCCCGCCGAGAGAAGGCATCCTAGGCATGGCCGCGAATAACCTCCCGGAGTATGCCACCTGGTGTAACCGGTTAGCCACCTTGCTGGGTGCCGCAAATTCGCTCCCGGAGGCCGCCAAGAGTGACTTCTCGGGCCCCCTCTCTCCCGCAGTGAAGCTCCTCTCGGATTTGACCAGTTGGAACAGGAGTCTCCCGCAACACCTCTCCATGGATGCCATCGACTCTATGCCGCCTCAGTTTCAACGCATCCTCATTCTTCTCCACGTGCAATATCACTACACGGCCTCCTTCGTTTCCCGATATGCCCTCCTCTCGCGCTTCACTGCACTCTCCGGGGACAGCACACGTGTATTCTCAGGTTCCCTTGCCTCGATTTCCGACACCTGCATCGAGTCTGGCCGGCAGTCCTCTCAGTTGCTTCTCAAGCTCGACTCCATCAATAATTTCAACGCCGTCTCTTGGTTGGACGTGTACTATATCTACTCATCTACCTTGATCCTCGTCTTGAGCATCATCTGTGATGTCACGCAAGACAAGACAGAGTCGGCAACAGATACGAGACAACTCTTGGGCGATTGCTTTGAACTGTCCTCTAAATACCTGAGTGACGACAAAGTACCGGGGACCATGCGCCGCTGGTTGACTATCGTTGGCGAGCTACAGGCAATGGTTGACGAATTCACTAACGCGCATGACGGCCGGAACAGTGGGCCTCCTTCCGGAAGAGCCTCACAACCTCCTATTCGAGGTGCGAACAAATCAAGCTCGGGCGTTGGAATGCATGATAGCACCTTAAACATCGACAGCGGGCAATACAGAACTGACTTATCTGGCACGGTGTTGGAGCCCATTCTCGCAAGCCTGTTCGATCCCGAGACAACGGCAGACTTTCAGTTTCCAAACCTCCCGTCTTTTCCAGGGTTTAGCTATGACTACTCCCTTCCACATGCGGGGCCCACAGAGTCCCGGGCCTGGCAGGAAATGCATTGGGAAGAAATCAGCGACATGCTCCTCGGAGCTACGGAGTCCCTAACATGAAACACTTGACGGCCAACCTCAGATGAGCCGTAATTAATTAGCATTTAGTATTTAGCTTCTATAGTATAGCACTAATTGTATCAACATGCCACAATAACAGAAACCTACTAGGCGTATTTTAAAAAGATAATAATACACGGTTTTAAAAAATTTAATGTTTTTTTTTATTGTTTTTTTATCTCGTGTGTGGGATTTAAAATGGTTTTATCGGCAGCATCGAACGGCAGGTGCTTGGGGGGGGTGAGCTGACCCATTTCAAGGGGAGAGGGGGTGTCCATGAGCAGGTACACAGACTTACAACCTGAGTTGATGCCAGCAAGTCCCATCCTTCGGACTTCCGGTACCGCTCTGCCGTCGTTATCTAAGAGTCTTGCACTTGAAGATTGTCAGCCCAGATTGGAAATATGGGTCGACTTGACCCATCTGTTGGCCGCGAATGGGTGTGGCGAAAGAGTGCGGGTTCATAGAGCACGGGGGTCGCAAACTTACAGGCTCTTCAATGGTGCTTAACGCTGCTTTCGGCATACTTCCAGTACCGTTCCGCCGATCGTCTCCTAAGAGCCTTGCCTTTCCAAATCATCAGCAGGAACGTGAGGGTACAGCCCAGGGACAGAAATCCTGCCATGATGAAACAATTCTGCAGCCCCATGTTCGTATACCAAGGAGTGATGCCGTATGACATGACAAAGCCCATTGTGTTCCGAATGACGATGATGGAGGTTGTTGACTGGCCGCTGATGTCTTTGAAGCAGTCGATGTTGTATGACAGGGCGACCGATCCTCCGGCCACGCAGCTGAAGGTGAGGATCCCGAGACCGACAGCCAGGCCGGCCCAGTGGATCTGGTGCTCCGCACCGACACCCCAGACGATGAGACCAACGCAGGACATGACCGCCGACAAGCCCAGAGGCCACAGTCTCTGCTCGGGTTCCCTGACTCCGTTGTTCCGACGGGCGAGCCAGAGAGTGAAGCGATCGGCAACCACACCGGCCCAGAGACTCCCAAAGGCGGCGCCGATGAGCGGACCAATATAGATGCACCCGACGAGGCCCGTCGACCAGTTGTAAGGCGGGGCGCTCAGAAGCGGGCTGGCAGTGGCGTTCAGCACGTTGTACCAGCACAGGTTGATGCCGTAGATGAACCCGGCCCAGGCGACATTCGGGAACTGCACCATGATGGGAAGAGGCTGGAACATGCCCTTGAACATCTCCTTGTTGGTCTGTCGGCCCGGCATCCGCGTGAAGGGCTTCAGTCTCTCGAGGTAGGGCCTCCTTGCCGGAAAGACGGCAGTGGCCGAAGGGCCGCCGGCATCGCTTCCATCCATGGAATTCTGGTGACTACCCTTCTTTTTGTCGCCGTCAACGATCACCGACTGCGGGGCGGGTATGGGTTCTGGATCATCCACCTCTTCCAGTCCCTCAAGAGTTTTGCGGAAGTACATGGTCTCTTCCATGAAGAAGAACAAGATGACAAAGGTCACTGCGGCGACCAGGGCCCCAAAATGCATCGTCCACCTCCACCCGAACGCCTCTGCGAACCAGCCGGCGATCAGGGGTGAGATGAAGTTGGAGCCGAAGAGGACAAACACGTACAGACTCATCCAGGCTCCCCGGTCGTGGGCGAAGAAGACATCGGGGATGCTCACTTCAGGAAGGCATTCAATCGGGGCGGCGAAGAAGCCAAGAATGATACGGTGGGCATACCACTCGCCGACGGATCGAGAGTAGGCGGTCCAGACCATGACGGGGATAGTGCCGAGTGCCGACAAAAGATAGACGCCGCGACGGCCGTAGGTGATGGCGATGGGCTGCCAGACGAGATTCCCCCAGCCCATCAACAGGATCATGTAGCCTGTCCCTTCGACCAGGGGGGCCGTGGCGATGCCGGTGTCGCGAGTGATATCTGCCAGGACCGAGTATTGCAGGGCCATGGTGAGGCCGACGCCCATCGAGTGCAGGACGACCATGGAGACGGAGAGGCGTTTGCGGGCCTCGCTCCAGTTCAGCGGATCTTCGGGGTCATCGCTGGGACGGGGGATGAGTTCAATACCATTCTTCGACTTTGACGTCCCGGGGTTCCCGGTCACATCAACGAGATGGACGGTGCCAGGGACGACGCCGGCGTGGGATCGGCGAGTAGACATGTCGGATAAAGGGTTAAGGCGTTAAGGGTTACGTCTACTCTCACGTTGAATGAAGCGAAGAGGACAAGGCCATATGGTCGGGAACTGGCAGACACTGTTGGGGGGAAAGGAGAAAAGAAAGCAGAGGACAAACTCGTAGATCCTTGAGCTGCGCCGACAAAAAAGTTTTCCAGTCAAGGGGTTCAATGTGCGAGCCGGTAATTACAACTTATACTGGAATCCAGGTTATGGGGCTGCCGAGGTTTTACACTAACATGTTTAGCTTGGTCGTGGTGGTATGTATGTGTGAGAATCTGCCCACTGCTCACCAATAAGATGCTTAAGCCAAGCCAACCAAAAAGATTACAAGGTACGGCGATAGTTGTTCCGTACTGGCGCCCGCAGAATCCGGTGGGCAGATACAGTCTCGCTTAACTGGTTGCTAGTGCGAACCATGAATCGCCAGCAAATTTTCACATTTTCTTAACAGAGACCCTTAACTGCCAAGACTGCTTATTTGCCGGCCATTGTCGGCCCCCCCCACACTTTGCTTGGCGAATGACGTCGGTCGAGCCGTAGTTCGTCGGATTTTCTCTGCCCCGAGCATGGTCGCCCCGCCATTAGTCGATGTAGGGCCCCACTTTTGACCCTCGGGCTTTGGACTTCGGGTAAGGAAGGGATGGGGAGTAGGTCCAAACTTGGAAGGTTGAAGGACGAAAGTTTGAACAGAGGCACAGATGCGTCTCACCGCCAATTAAGCGACCAATTATTCCGTGATTGGTCATATGGAGATCATCACCCCAGCAGACTACCAATCCGGCACCCGAAAACGGCCAAGGCGGAGTGGCCGGCCTTGTGATGCATGCCGCAAAAGGAAGACCCGTTGCGTCTTGGCCAATGACGGAGAGCGCCAATGCGTCCACTGCCAGCTCCGCGGATCGCCCTGTACCTTCGAGCGTGATCCCCCTGGGCGGATGCCGTCCATTCCGGGGCTGAGTGGGGGCGACCCCGGTCCCCGCACGGCGCAGACCGAGGAACAAATGTCCGTCTCCGAGGCGCCGTCTCCGACTTCTCCGGAGCACGCCGAGATAATAGCGGGGAATTCGGCCGATGAACGGCGCAGGGCAGAAGCCTCAACATCGGCCACCTCCGAGTCCGAGTTCGTCCCTGGTACCTTGACGCTTGGTCTCGCGCAGACTCGATTTGCGGAGCTGTACGGGTTGGGAAGCGACATGGAGCCCATTCTGATGGTTTGTCGTCTCCCCACTTGTCCTTCTTCTCCTTCCTCGGCTTGGATGACAACACGGATGGACTCCCCATTGACCAACCATTCAGCGTCACCGCCCGTATGATCCCCTGACCCAGGAGTTCAGCCTCGAGACTCATGCAATCCGGCGAGTGCTCGAGCGGGATTCCGGGCTCGTTGGCTACCCTCTCACCTTCCACATGGTGTCCGATGAGAAAGCACTGGAGTTCGATGCCACCCACTCCCAGATAGACGCCATAGAAGCTTGCGTGCGGCCACACGGTCCCCGCCTCGTGGAGCTCTTCTGGCGACACGTCCAGCCCTGCTACCCCCTGGTTCACAAAGAGTTTTTCATGCAGAACTACAATCGGTCTTATCGGCAGATATCTGGCCCCCTCCTCGGTGCGGTGTATCTCTCCGCGCTACGATGGTGGTCGTACGATCCCGAGCTGTCGATCCGGCCGATGCCGGACTCGGCCTTGTTGCGGAGGATGCTGCATCAAGCAATCTCGTCATCGTATCACCGGCCGAAGCTATCGTCAATCCAGGCCATTCTCCTGCTTCTACAGTGCCAGCCCGAGGATCCCCTCAATCCGGATCACACCTACGAGTGGGGGCTGACTTGCCAGGCATTGGCCATTGGCCAGTGTCTCGGCCTCCATCTGGATGCCAGTGATTGGTCTATACCTGCCTGGGAGAAGAATGTTCGGAAACGGCTGAGTTGGGCACTCTACATGCAGGATCGCTGGACTGCGTTGGCCTACGGACGGCCTGTGCACATCCATCACGAGGACTGGACCGTCCGGGAATTGTCGAACCTGGACTTCATCGACTGCGACAATTCGGGACTCGACGACGAGAGACGATCCATCGGCGCGACAGGGAAGCTCCAGTTCATTCTGATGGTCCGGCTCGCACAGATCCTGTCCTCCGTTCTCTCTTCCTTCTACACGGCCCGGACCTGCTTTGACCAAGACACGGCGCTGTTGTATCAGAGGGCCCAGCCGATATTAGACCAGCTGCAGGATTGGTACCGGAGCATCCCTTCCTCGCTGCATATGAATATCACGTACCAGAGAAAGCTCTCCTTTCACGGTAGGTACCCGCTGCAGACAATGCCCGAGAGAGGAGAGAGACTGAGATGATTCAGGACATCTTCACTTTTCGTACTACGGAGTGGCGATCGCCCTTCTCCGGCGGCTCATACGGTCTACAGCGCTCCCGCCGGCTTGTCTCGATAATCAAGTGCTCTCGGATGTTCGACAGTTTGCGCTGCAGACGGCGCAGAGCGCCATCGGCTTCGTCATGAATCTTCGACCGGACCAGCTCGAGGCATTTTGGTACTTTAGTGAGTCGACTTTGGGCCATCTGACTTGGATTCTGGACCATGATATATATATATATATATATACATATGTGTAATGTCTATCCGACGCCGCTAACATCTGCTCAGCATCACCCTACCTATTTGCCCTCGTTGGGTCGTTCACGACTCTGCTCCTCGTCACGTCCCTCTCTTCCCAAGAGCGTAGCTTCTGGCAGGAGACTCTCAACTCGTATCTGTGGAATCTACGGATGATGAGCAAAAGCAGCGAGCCGATGAGATACGCCGTGAATCGTCTGGAAGGTGCGATTCTACGGGGACTGGAGCATGCTCTCGCCGTCAACCTAGACGAGCCGCCTGATGACAACGTCAGCCCAATGATGGCGAATTACTCGACCCAGCCGTTCGAATTCACCGATTTCGGAGATTGGGACCTTGCTGCCGACGTCAATGGCGCGTTCGATCTGCTGCGCGGCGTCGACATGGATCCCAACGTGTTGATGCCGGGTGGCCCAATGAGAAGTGGCTAGAGATGATAGAGTCTGGTCTAATAATTAACATTGTCTAATTACCAGGAGTCGATCCATTGGTACTACTGATTCCTAAACCTACTACTACTCTACATGCAGGTCTTGCTTATGAGGCCTCCGTGCCTAATCGAAACGTCGCTCAGCTCTACCTCACCGTCCTCGACAAACCATCCAAGTCGACCATTGTCAGCAGCTGCAAGTTCCGGAGTTGCGGGAACCGAAACAGGGAAGCGGAAGCTGATCGATCGCCCGCCGCAGAACACCTCCAATAATGTCCCTTTGAGGAAGACGGTGACGCCGCCCGCCAGACTGACGCCGTCGTGGCGGACGAGCTCGGGACCGTCCACCGGTCGAGGCAGATGCAGCTTGTACTGGTCCGCCCAGAAGTCGTCCAGCGGGGGGAAGTCGGTGAGCAGGGTGATGGTGTATATGTCCCCGCTGCTGGGGGTGAACCGCAGACGGTGGCCCTTCTGGGTGCTGTCGGCGTGCAGGACGAGACCGAAGGAGTGAGCATCACAGCTCCGGATGTCGAATCTGAGGAGGATGTCTCGTCCTTCTGCGACGCTGAGGTCAGGGAAAGTGACCATGGTTGATCCCAGTGAGGCCAGCGAGAGCTTTGACGGCACGCTCTTGGGCGGGACCGCGGCCGAGGTTTCGTCGAAGAGCTGCTCGACCTCAGACACGGTCGTGATTCGGAGATTGCCCTTTTCATCAGCAGACACCTCGCGGGGAACGCCAAAGTCGCCGCCCCAAAGCCACTTGCCCTCGTCCTCGACATAGTCGCCTATCCAGCCGAAGAATATCCGCCTGCTCGGGTCGCCCGCCTTGGGGCACGACTTGGCGGCGTACCACCTCCGCCCATCCAGCCGGCCGTTCGAGCCGTCGCGCGGGACCCGGAAGGGTCCGTATGGCGAGTCAGCAACGCGGTAGACGGTCCCTGAATCCGGGGCATGGAAGCGCGAGTACACGAGGTACCACTTGCCGTTGGGCAGCGTGAACAGCTCGGGGCATTCGGGGCAGAACATGTCGTTGGGCGAGTACAGCGGCTCGGGCTCAAAGGTCCACGTGTCCAGGTCGGTCGACTTGAGGAGGGCCACGCAGCCACGGCTCCAGAACGGCCCGCTGGCCAGCCGCGAGGCGATGATCATCCAGTACTGCGACTCGGCCTCGTTGTAGAAGACATACGGGTCGCGGAAGTCAATGTCCTCCAGCTTCGACCTGCCGTCGCCGCTGAAGCTGATCTCACTGCCCGGCTGCTGGAATTTGCCGCCGTGCCGGTCCTGCGATCTTGCTCGCAGGATGACCTGTTTGCCACCCTGCGAGAGGCTGTACCCGGTGTAGAATATGTTCATATTCCCATCCGGGCCCAGCACTGCGGCCCCCGTCCATGCCCCGTCGGCGTCGGGAGATGTCGCGGATTCTCCGGGCTTGACGCTCGGCTCATCATCTCGTGTCCAGTCCACGAGATTCTTGGATCGCATGCGCCACCAGCATGATCGCAGTCGTTGGGGGTGGTGTCTTGTGAAGGGAGGGGTTGTCAGGTGGAAGAGGTGATATGTATCATCCACCAAGATGGGAATCGCATCTGCTGCAGCTTGGGCTGGAGAGATGCGCGTGTAGGAGCCACCCTCTGGAGGGGGCGTTGGAATTTCGTTGCCGGTGCTGCCCATGGTTTCTCTGGGTGCGTGTGTGCGTTGAGTGTAACGAGCGTGTGAATGGGTCTTGTGTCTGTGTCCGTGTCTGTGTCTGTGTGTAACTTGTCGATCAACGAGAGTGGCATTAACTAGAACTAGACCTTGTCATTTATTCTTTCGATAGGCCAGCATATAGTCTGGCTTTAACTCCCGCGATTTAATTACACTCATCTCTCGAATTCGCCATCGCGCAAGCTTAGGCTCACCTGGCTGGCCGCGGCAAGTCTCCACAGCACAGCGCTAGTTCCGCCGGCCGTCGGCAGCCCCTGTTTGTAGCTTGCCGTCGGCATGTGTGCAAAACTAGCTGACACTAGTTGCCGTGGCATACTCAAAATGGCAAGGTGAGACTAAGACACCCGCCACACCACCCACTGCGCGGTGGCGATGACAGCCCACTCGGCTAGTCAAGACAGAAAACACGGGGCGAGCTTCTCCAGTATACTCCAGTTTCCGGGGTACGTGATCCCATCGCTCGGGGTCGTGTTTCCATCCATGTCTGGTCCGGGGCACGATATAAGAATAACTCCCCGCCCAGTCCCGACGATCTTTCCAGCAACACCAGCCGTGGGCCGTCGAGCACCAAGACACCCGAACAATTCATCCACACAAATTTCTGACAATGAAGAAGATCCAATACCCTTACATCTGGCTATTCTGTGGCTTCGCGGCCTTGGGCGCCTGCCTTTACGGATATGATGGTGTTTACTTCAACGGTGTTTCGACTCTAGGTTCGTCAATAGGTCCCCCCCCCCCCCTTTTCCAGGCTTGGTGATGATGCCTGTGCTGACCGCGAGCAGATGTCTTCATTCGACATTTCGGTACGAAGAATGACCAAGGGGAGTATGAGATCTCCCCTGGAGCTCTCTCGGTCATGACTTCCATGATCAATGTGGGTGAACTCGGTACGAGGAAAGCCCTGCCCCAAACGATGGCATTCAGGAGCTAATGGAAACCAGTCGGGTCCTTAACCGCCGCTCCATTGAACGACATGATCGGACGCAAGGGGGTGTTTATGAGTGGCACTATCGCCATCATCATCGGCGTCATTCTCCAGCTCGTGACCAGCTCCAACAGAGCTCTAGTGACTGCCGGGCGCGCAATTCTTGGTTTCGGCGTTGGGAACTTCAGTGCCACCAGTCCTCTATACATGGGAGTAAGGACTCCCCTCAGTCCTTTCTTCCTCCCTTCCATTATATGGTCTTCTGCTGGATCGGAATGCTCACTAGCTCCTCACAGGAAATCGCCCCCGACGCCATGCGCGGCCCCCTCCTCATGTGCTGGCAACTCACCCTCTCCGTCTCGCAGATCATCGCCGCCGGCATCAACCGCGGCATGGTCAACATCGACGGCACCTTCGCATACCGCTTCCCCATCGCCTTCCAGCTCGTCTTCCCGCTCTTGATCCTCGCCGGTATCTGGTTCGTCCCCGAGTCGCCCCGCTGGCTGCTGCGCAAGGGCCGCCCCAACGCCGACGCGGAGGCCGAGCGCTCCCTCCGCTCCCTCTACCGCGACGACCCGACCTACGACCCACATCCCACCCTCGTCGAGTTCCGGGCCGCCGTCGACCGCGAAGTCGAGGCGGAGGCCGAGAGCAGCTGGATGCAGCTCATCACAGACCCCATCGAGCGGCGCAAGGTCATCTACAGCGCCGGCGCCCTGATCGCGCAGCAGATCAACGGCATCCAGTGGTTCTACTACTTCGGTACCGTCTTCAGCAAGGCCATTGGACTCAAGGACCCCTTCATGATGACCCTGATCGTCTTCATCATCCAGGTCTTCGTCGTCCTGGCCGCCGTGCTTCTGGCGAACAAGCTGCCCAGGCGGCCGTTACTGATGATCACGACGGGCATCATGACTGTGTCCATCTTCGTGGTGGGGTGTCTTGGCATCCCCGGTGGTGAGCCGTCTGAGGCCATCGGAAAGGTCATCATCAGCTTTGTCATTATCGAGATTGTGGCGTTCAACTTTGCATGGGGCCCGCTCGGCTGGACAATTGTGAGTTTGCTTTCCTTTCACTTCCTTTATTCTTAACCCCCCCCTTCCCCCCCTTCCCCCCCCTCTCTTAATCCGGCGACCGGGACTAACCTCCCGTTTCTCAGGCATCCGAAATGGCCGTCGGTCGTAACCGCAACAAGATCTACGCTATTGCCGTCGCCTGCTTCTGGGTCACCGTTTGGGTCACGGTCTTCACTCTCCCCTACCTCTACTACTCGGCCAACCTCGGCCCCAAGACCGGATTCGTCTACACGGGGCTCTGCTTCGTAACCTGGGCGTATGTGTATTTCTGCGTCGGAGAGGTGACGGGTCGTACAATGGAGGAGATCGAGGGCTTCTTTAGGGACGGCATTCCGGCGAAGCAATGGAGGAACCAACCTCGCAAGACGGACCTGCCAGCGGCTGACAGTGAGAAGAGCGTTAGAAGCTCGGGCGAGAAGATGGGACGGGTGGGAAACGGAGAGGAGGAGGTTGAGAAAGCGACGGGAGTGTAGAAGGGAGAGAACTGAAGGGGCAAAATGATCATTGTATTATCTGTGTAGGAAAGGTCGAAGGGTTGTAATGGAAGGGGTTGAGTCAGCGATAATATCATCTCAGATGACGGATTCTTTATTTCCGTTGAGTATATTTGTAGAGACTGCGGCCTTGGGAGACTTGAGACGAGATCATACCTTTCTGTTGCCCTTATCACCCTTGTCGGCATTAAATTCCCTGGCTTTAGAAGCCAGTCCGCACATACAGCACTTATCGGGACAACCTGAGCAATCAAGATGATATCGGTAAGTGATCGAATCGAAGGTCCTATCACATATGCACGGGCCACCCCCTTTTTCTCTCTTTTCCTACCAGCCTTGCACGGTGTGTTCGCCAGGGGAACTCGACGCTGGATTGCCCGAGTATGGCAGGCACCCACTACAGCTCGTGTCCCTACTGCCATGGTAGTTCCTTTCGAGCGGCTTAGAATGAGGCGGGCAAGAAATGTGACTAAGACCAATCCTCGGCTTGAATCTTATGCGATGCTGATAAGCTTGTGGGCTACAGCTCGAGAGATGTGCCGAAGAACTGAACTACTTGAGAATATAATGTCAAATCCGTCCCTTGTGGCTGCCGCAGCTCGTCATCATCGCTACACTTGCGTTCGGGGCTACATCATACAAGCGGCAATAGTGGCAGCGACAATAACGACAGCAGCGACATTTAAGCAAGCGAGACGACACTAGCTTCAGTATAGGGGGGCGTCAGGTTAGCTCTGCACACATATTATTAATATCTGCCACACGGACTTAAATGACAACTGCAAGGCCTCTGCTGTTGCGATGAAGTCTTGCCAGGGAAGGACCACAAGTCAACATTGATATTGAGCCCGTTGGTTATTTTAAATGAGCCGTGGCGAAAGAATCCGTATAAGTCGGGCAGTTGCTAGCGCATCATATACTGCCAGTGGAGGTTAGTTGGTCATTGTCTGAGGAGGTAACACTTCTAACCTGTCCTCGTGATTCTAATTAACTGTCGACAGAAGAGATGACAACTCTTCGCTACTTCAAGGAACACCATATGCATCAAAATGTATAACTAACATTTCAGGCTAGAACCAGGCTGGGGCTGAAAACTCAAGTTGGCCCTGATGGAGGGCAGCTGATGGAGCTGAGTTGCCGAGGCTGCACCGGCCCGATACCGGCCCGAAACCCGAACCGCTCCATGTTTTGGGGTCCCCCACGATGGTGATTTGACCCTGCGAATTGGCCGAATATCAACTGTCTTATTTGAGCTCGCTTTCTCCGACACGCAAGGACGAAAAGGTAGTAGAGACCCAATAAGGCCAACACATAGAACTGCGCTTGTGACCTGCCATGGCGCTCCATTACGGAAGAAAAAGCTGCTCCTGGAGGGCGATTTCAAGGCTGTCCAATGGGGCCAAGTTTGGAAGATTTATTGCCCCAATGCGATCCCGGCTGCATATTGGGACGCGCATCAGTGTGGCGAATGACAGGCTACTTGTTCTGGTTCCGGTAAGAGCTGCATCAACATTTTCCGGGTTTTCTTGAGGATTCTGTGCGTCGGGACGGGTGATAGGCCACGATCGGCCACTAGATGACAACCCCGTTTTTTGGGGGCGGCATTTAATACCGGATGGCGCCCAATGATAAGTTATCGAATGGGCTTGAAGACGTGGGGGCACGAGGGTTTTAAGCAAAACTTGCCCTGACGCTAGACGTCACTGGCTCACGATAAGCTATCCCACTCGGCGATGGCCGACTTCCGTTGGGGGGAAGTCGGTCAGGTGTGCCACAGAAAGCCATATTTTTAGGTAACGCAACGAACTTCGGTGACGCCCCTGACGATCTAGATTCCGATAGAACCACACGGACTAATTACATCCCTAACATCACCGGGGCCTACACTTTATCTTTGTTATCCTACCCACCGGGGGCGGCCGAGCTAGACTCCCGAACTCAATTCCTTCATTTTAATTCCACTTCTTGGCGATAGTGCGTTGCAAAAATGCCCGCCATTGACACCACGAAAGAGTTATCGGAGCTCTTCCTTCTTCAGGCCCAGGCCACCCCCAATGCCGTTGCTCTGGAAGACGACACGGCGGCTTGGACCTATGCCGAGCTAGATCGGGAGACCGCCGCCCTCGCCCAGCGGCTACGGAAGCACGGAGTGGGTCGCGACGGCCTCGTCGGTGTGCTCCTCGGCCGAAGCGCGGACTACGTCATATCCTGCCTTGCCGCGCTTCGGGCCGGCGGAGCGTTCCTCGTCCTCGAGCTTGCTTACCCGCCCGGCCTGCTGGCTGATGTGGTTGAGGATGCCCGGCCTACTGTTGTGCTCACGCACAGGGCCCATGCCGGAAAGATCAATGCCGACGTGCCTTTGATCATCCTCGATGAACCGGAGACTGCCCCTATTACCAACGGGGTGGGAGAGTCCAATGGTGCCGTGAACGGACTGGCCCACCCGCCCGCCGAGAGTGACCTTGAGCGACTCGCCTTCGTGTCATACTCGTCCGGCACTACCGGCCGTCCTAAGGGCATCGCAAATCCGCACATGGCTGCAGTGCGCTCATACAACCTGAGGTTTGGTCTCAGTGATCTCCAGCCAGGGGATCGCGTGGCCTGCAATGTGTTCTTCATCTGGGAAATCCTCCGGCCCCTGCTGCGAGGCGCGACGGTAGTCGTCGTCCCAGACGAGGCGAGCTACGACCTCGTTGCTCTCGTGGATCTGCTCTCGGCGAAGAGAGTCACGGAAACGCTCATGACACCCACGCTGCTAGCTTCGCTCCTCTCTCGACACTCAAAGTTGGGAGCACGCCTGCCGGAACTGCGCACATTATGGCTCAATGGTGAGGTCGTCACCACCGACCTAGCCCGCCGAGCCCTGCAAGCCCTTCCAAAGACGCGCCTCCTCAACTGTTACAGCTGCAGCGAGACGCACGAGGTTGCCTGCGGTGACATTCGAGAGATGCTTGGCGGACTGGATGAATCTGCTGCTGTGTGTCCAGTGGGGCCACTCATGGATCCCGAACACGCCTACATCCTCGACGAGGGCGGCCAGAAAGTCGAACCAGGCGTTAGTGGAGAGCTGTTTGTGGGTGGAGATACTTTGGCTCGAGAATATCTCAACCTCCCCGAAGCCACTGCCAAGGCTTTCAAGCCCAACCCCTTCGATCAGACTCCTGGAGCACGGCTGTATGCCACGGGAGACTTGGCACGGATTCTTCCCTCCGGGCTGCTGGAGATCACGGGCCGCGTCGGATCCATGATCAAGGTCCGAGGCTACAGCATCTACCCCTGCGCTGTTGAGGGCGCGATTGTGAAGCAGCTTGCTGTTCGTCACTGTGTTGTTGTGGCCCACGGTGACGGCCTCGAACGACAGCTTGTTGCTTATGTCGTCCGTGACGAAGAATCATCATCCGGGAATCGCGCAGTTCTTGTAATCGACCAGGCTGGCTACAGTCCCGTTGCCCGCAAGACGCTGTCAGAACACCTGGCCCAGTACATGATTCCAGCCGTGTGGGTTGAGCTCGACGAGTTGCCCACTCATGAAGTCTCTGGGAAGGTCGATCTCAAACGACTCCCTCCCCCGACCAAGTCCGGCGCCACCACCCCCAACGGCGAGAGCGAGCGCGACAAGAAGATCACAGGCAAGATGGTCGCCGAGATGTGGGCTTCGTCTCTCAACATCCCACCGGGTGCCGTGACTCAGGAGCGCGACTTCTTCGATCTTGGCGGGCATTCGTTGGCGCTTGCAGACCTGGCTGGCCGGCTGACCAAGACTTTCGGTTTCCCTGTGCCTTTGGGTCGTCTCGCCGAAAAGCCGACGCTTGAGGGGCATGTACAGGTTGTGCTAGATGCTCGTGATGGGCATACGGCACTAGTGCAAGCCGATTTACCTTCCGTCTTGCGAGCCGATTCTGCCCTTGCAGATGACTTGCAGCTCCCGAAGTCTGGAGCCTCGTTCCGCCCAATTAGTGAAGCAAGCACGGTGCTGCTGACGGGAGTGACTGGCTTCTTAGGTGCCTTCCTGCTCAACGACATCATGGAAAGCACCTCCGCCAAGATTATTTGTCTTGTCCGTTTCAACGAACCGTCACTCAGCGATCGTCCCGCGGGCATGGCACGACTCCGCAAGAATCTTGTCGACCTCGGAATATGGAACGACTCGGTCCTCGACCGGGTGGAGATTCTGCCTGGCAACCTATCCCAGAAACGCCTCGGTCTGTCACCCGACGCATTCGAGGAGCTTGCGTCTCGTGTTGATGTCATCATCCACGCTGGCGCCACTGTCAACCTCGTCTATCCGTACGCCGCACTCCGCAGCGCCAACGTGGGAGGCACGAGAGAGATCCTGCGCTTGGCCTTTGCCGGCGGCGCAACTGTCCATCACGTCTCCACAAACGGCGTGCTACCGCCGTCGACGGAGCCGTGGGCCGAAGATACCATGGTCGACCTCGACTCGGTGCCGACAGAACTGCTTGATGGATATAGTCAGACTAAGTGGGTTGCCGAGGAGCTCGTTCTAGAAGCTGCCAGACGCGGGTTACCGGCGAGGATATACCGTCCCGGAACTATAAGCGGCCATAGTGCTTCCGGCTCGACAAATGCGTGGGATCTGCTCACTGCCATCCTGGTCGAGTCGATGCACCTTGGCTGTGCACCTGACATTGAAGGGTGGCTAGTGGAGATGACGCCGGTCGACTTCGTCAGCAGAGCCATCACCACGCTCTCCAAGCACGCCGACTCCAGCCAGCGTATCTTCCATCTCGGTAATCCCAGTCCCGTGTCTGCGCGGTCGGTCTTCGACAGTCTTGCGGCGCTGGGATACTCCACCGAACGGCTGGGGTGGGACGAATGGGCGGCGCTCTGGACCGAGAAAAGGGGCTCGGGCAAGTGGGGCGGCGATTCCTTCACCGTCGACATCCTCCGCGGCGGCATGCCCACTGTGGACTTTTTGAAATCCGTCATCGTGCTCAACGATGCCGCCACTAAGCCCATTCTTAGCCAGTACGGCATGAAGCGCCCAAGTATCGACGCTGGATTGCTCGAGACATACACTCGCCACTTCTATGCCAGGGGATGGCTGCCAAAGCCTCCGACACAGCACAAGGCTCGAGACTCGACGCAACAATTGCAGAAAGGCCCGTTGCACGGCAAAGTCGTCGTCGTGACTGGAGCTTCTTCCGGAATCGGTGCCGCGGTCGCATCGGCTCTCGCGCAAGAAGGCGCCTCGGTAGCTCTCGCGGCTCGGCGCACAGAAGCCCTCGAAGCCCTCGGAAACCAACTCAAGAGCCACGGGGTCAAAGTCCTGATCCACAAGACTGACGTCACAGATGCGGCACAAGTCGAGTCGCTAATGCGCACGACCAACGACGAGCTCGGCCCAGTCGACATCCTCGTCAGCTGCGCCGGCGTCATGTACTTCACTATGATGGCCAACTGCCACACCGAGGAATGGGACCGCACCGTCGACGTGAATTGCAAGGGTCTCCTCCACTGCCTGGCACACACGGTGCCCGGCATGCTGTCCCGCGGCAGCGGTCACATCGTCGCCATATCCTCCGACGCCGGGAGGAAGGTGTTCCCCGGCCTGGGCGTGTACTCGGCCAGCAAGTTCTTCGTCGAGGCCACGCTGCAGAGCCTGCGACTCGAGACGGCCGGTAAGGGGTTGCGCGTCATGTCGGTGCAGCCCGGGAATACCGCTACCGATCTGCTGGGCATGTCGACCGATGCCGAGGCGGTCAAGCAGTACGGCGAGCCGTCTGGGGCGAAGATCATGGATCCGGACGATGTCGCTAGGGCGATTGTGTTTGCGCTCCAGCAGCCTGAACATGTTGCCATCAATGAGGTTTTGATCGAGCCCCGGGATGAGCCCATCTAGTCGGGGTGGAAATATCGAACAGCGTCGGTGGGGGGTGAAGGATGCCGTGTCGAGGAACGGACGTGTCTCTGCAACTTGACGAGGGGAGTGGTACTGCTATATCGGTGCTAGCTACTCCGTTCCGTTCTTGTTGGTCACTATTACATAGTACATTTGCCTTTCCCCCCCTTTTTGTGTCCCCTTCCCCAAGCTAATTATGCAGTCCCGACGCTGGGTCAAGGCTGGGTTGAGGTTCAATAATTACGTAGCCATGCTTTTAGGGCGCTTCAACATATGGCGAGAGCTCGTTGGGTCAACCTCCAATGGGACAGGGATATGGGATGGGAATGAGAATTCGGGGAATAATATGGGTTGCCATGCTGTTTTGTGTTTTGATATGTCAGGTTCCGGGTCGAATTGTAGTTAACATAATATTTAGAAATCGAAGGCGCAGCTGTTCATTAACAGAGCGGATCTATACCTCTACGGTCGCGGTACTTCAGGGCCTTCAGTCACTCGGTCTTCTTCAACCTGGACCTATAGAAAGAGTCCCAGTCCTGATCGCTGTCCTCGCCTCCAAATCTAAGTTGGGCTAAGCAAATCTAAGTGTTGGTTGTGGCGACAAGGCGGATGCCGTGTAATGAAGTGATGTTAGTACCAGTTTGAGGATGAAATTTCCAAGCGGGAATTAAGAGACAGAGGCAGGGGGACTGCAGCGATGATCAGGCCATAGACAGCAACGCCGCCCCCTGCATGCATGCAGGCGGCTGCTGCTGTCCAGCGCTCGCGGCCGAACCTTCCGTGTTAACGTTGTCGCCGTGACGCATTGTTACATCCTCTGGCTTGGTCCGCCGGCAGGCGTTGTGCTTGTCCTCATCAAGCCTCCGCCATCGTGCGGCCAAGGGGTCTAGCGAGATTTCAAGGCGTGTAAAATGTCTTGGTATGTAGGCTAATAAGGATACAAGTCCGTTGCCAAGTCTTTGCCAAGCTTTTGCTGGCCCGCCCCCACCGAACCCTTCTTGAGCTTGTTGACCTCTCCCGTTTTCCCCTTGGCCTTTCTTCACTCCCTCTCTTCCTGCCGCTTGCTTCTCTCAAGGGAATTTTCTCAACCATCCCAGCTCCCCCCGATTTGCCCAAAGATGCCTGAGCTTAGCGAAATTGGCTACTCGCGCGACGCGTGCGTTGCCGCAGTCCGCGGCTACTATGACTTCCTCACCAAGATGTATCTCGACGAGTCGGACATTGTCGAGCCACCTGAGGGGGGCTGGCCTAGCATCACGACCGAGAGCCTGCAAAGCTTGGGCAAGACGAACGAAGTCATTTTGCTGCTCCGCCATCTGCCCTACCTCCGCGCGGCTAGCAACGGGCGGAGACCCGCTCCAGGGCGCCCCTTGGTGCCACTTTGCTGACTGGGAGTCAGACAGCCGAGCCCTCAGCCTTGGCCGAACCAACAGCGATGAACTCAGGGTGTGTTCGGAGGACCCTGAGATATCTGAAGACGTACCTGCCCATGTTGTCGGCCTCACAAGCGGCGGCGATGAAGACACTCCCGTCTTTCTGCTCGACACAGAGCTCGGCATTGTCCACTGTCCTGGATGCAATGACGGGATGAGGCACAATCCCTCGCGGGAGCCAGTGCTGGACGATCCGTACGACTGGGCGCCTGAGAATGAGGCCGAGTGGCGCGCCGACGCCCCCGCCTGGGGCATCGCTGATTTCTTCGAGGTTCTCAAGGACCAGTTCCGGGAGTTGCACTTCATCCCCATCACCTCACGGAATGTGGTGGATATCTGGGCCACGCTCCATCCAAGCGCGGACGGCATGGTAGCCATGGTGCAGAGCATCTATCGCACGCATGGTTGGCCTAACCTAGAGCGGTATCGCAAGCGGGAGTGTCTGGAGGCTGTGCAAAAGGCGTTGCAGGAGCGGTATCCTGGTTATGAAGAGGCCCGTCCTGACGACGAGTGAGAGTCTATGGAGGGGACATACTACCCTACTTGTTCTTGCAGTTTAATTACTACTGCATATCAACTGCGTATTTGTATGCACTAACGTAGTATGTGTATGTGTGTGAAATGACATGGATCAAGTATGCAGGCACTTGCCACTAATTAGCCGGGGATTTGCATACCCCCGGGCCGTACAGTACACGCCGTGCCGTACCACCAAAAGAGGCTTAGCCCTAAACTGCCCTACGCAGGGGTACGCCGACCCTACTCATTAAAAGACTGAAATCTGAAATGCCTGTCCATCACCCATCACCCATCATCCATCACCCATCATCTATCACTCAGCTCTGCAAACTATTTATTTTTCCTTTTGAAACCACTACCACACGTCCACGCTTCTCCACACTTGTCCACACTCCATGTCTGATCCACGTTCATCCCCTATTTTCTCCTCCAGAGACATGTCCGTCACGATGAGAGCAACAATCTTCTTCCTCCAGGCTGCTGCCATGGTATCAGCATCGGCGTACGACTCGCTTTTCCCCACCGACGAGCCCACCGTCACGAGCGAACCGTGGGAATGCACAACAGAGAGTCTCGTGCAATATTTCAAAGTGCCAAAGGGCGACCGGGAGCCTGCTCTCGGAGCTCGACTCGTACGGCAGCGACCTGTACAAGACGTGCACACTCACAGGTCTCGAACGGCTGGATTGCCCCTCCCCAGGAAATAAATGGTGCGGCTTCACCACCGCCGCCCCGGCTGCCGTGCTCTCCGACTTCTCCTCTCTCGGCAGCCTGGCCTTATCGTGGTGGTCGGCGCATAGCTCCGCGGCCGTGTCCCTTGCCTCGGAGTGCCCACTTGGCTGGTGGGACGCCGTGATGGCAGTGCCTAATGCTGAGAGGTGGCTGAACGACACCATTGCCTTTGCTGGGTGCTATGCCGATGCACATCCCACGACTGGATCAGCGACCGAACCCACAACTGGATCCTTGACGACCGGACTGACTGCAACAACTCGCTCGGGAGTAACTAGCAGTGGTCCTAAGGCGACGTCGACAGATATGCCCAATAGTGTTCTTGGTCAAACTGAGGGTGTGGAGATGTGGATGGTTGCAGGCACTGGATTGGCTGTTGCTGCGGCGAACTTGGTATAATTAATCAGTGGATGATGGAAGGCTGGCTGACTACGTTATTGCATGGGAAGAATGTGAAGAATGTATATATTAATGTATATACACGTCCTGTGTGTCGGTCTCCTTGTTTCTCGAAAAAAGCTTAGCAGTGGCACCAAAGTTATAAGCAGTTGGACAATCCAAGATGATTTGAGCCAGACAACCATTCCATCGTAAATTGCATCTGTATTCGTTTTGCTGTCAATCAATATGGCTGTCTTAGATCAACTGGTTGTCGTGATCGGTGACTGAAGTTGATGGCTGTCAGGAAACCCACAGCACAAACTCCTACAGCATAGCACCCCAGGCGTCAGTGGGGGTCACCTGCTAGCCAAGCCCCAAAGGTCTAGCGTATAATCCGGCCCTTCCCGCCCCTTCCCGGCAACCCTGCTGGCCTGCCGGCCTCGCTGCCAAGGACCCAGGCTTCGCCCTCATGACATACGACCCCTATTATGGTGGGAAACCTCCGCCTTACAACTACAAGGCAAAGTATGGATCTTGAGTCTTGGTATTCACCTGTGTATTATTAGCGGTCTAAGGATATCGCGCCTCTCATCTCTCATATATGCTCCTCGAACCTATCTAGTCCTCAAGTAATCATATATATTCCCGCGTCCTCCATTAGGCGAATGCCGGCAATACCTCGGATGCCGTGAGCACCAAATGCAACTTTTGTTCGTAGTCGAGGCATCTCCCCCCTCCGTCATCAGCATGCAAGTCTTCCATCGCCCAGGCTGCTTCTAGCAATGTCCTGATGACCCCCAGTGACACAGGTTGTACAGAGACTGCTGCCTGATCGGGAGATATTCCCTCATCTCTACCCAAACCCGAGGTCCGTTGAATCAGATCGAGAATGTCCCTCCTATGGTCTTCTGAAGAAGTCTCGCACCCGAGGATGAACACGATGAAGGGCAAGTTACAAACGCTGAGGTGTCGTATCCCTGTTGTGTCACTGTCAAAGGCATCGCTCAGAAGCGAAGACACTGTTGAGATTGGACCGGATAGCTGCCGAGCCGTTCGGACGAAGTAGATCCAAGTGGCCGCAATGAACAACCTTTTCTGAAGCTGAGCTTGGACCTCGGCCGAGGATATTGAGTTCGACTGTAGGATTTTCTTCAATTCCCCTGTGGCGCGAGAAAATGTGCGTGAAATGCGACTACTTATGTCTTCAAGCATGGCCTGATGCGTCTCCGAGTGGCAGTTGTTGCCAAACTCGGGAGCACTCCTCAAGTCAAGAACGTCTACTAGAAGTTGGAATTCCTCCGAGACGAAGTCTTTGAAGGCGGGAATCTGTAAGTTTTGGATCGAGTGAGCACGGAAATCATCTGACAACTGAGAAGTGCCAGGACGTACAGTATAGTTCTTCGGGCACTTAAACTCTAGGGCCTTGCCCCTGAAGTCGGATTTTGTACCCTTATCGACAGATTTCGGTCGATTCCAGTGCATCAAGCTAAAGAAGGACATGGTATTGTGATAGTGCACGTATCTGTACAGAAGACGAAGATCTTTGCCAAGCATCAGGAGGTTCATTGATTGGTGGGCTTCGGTCAGGACTGTGTTCGCTCCACAGACAAATAAGCACCACAGTGTAGAAGCAGCAGTGAAAAGGCCGATCTGATAGAACGCCAGGAGTTAGCCTTAACCCCTTTTGGTGCCAGAGAGGGATGATAGTGCTAGTTTTTAAACGACCAGACATTACTCACTTCTATTCGGCAGAGGAGAATAGCAGCTGCCATATGTTGCATTGTCTGCACCAGGGTAAGGTTGCCCCTGCTTGCACATTCTCTCAAGGCCTTGAGTGCGCAGGCCTTGAAGCTGATCACGTCCTTGGAGTTGCTAGCCGGGCGGTGAAGTGCTGACAGGGACAGGATTGAGAACAGAACAGCTTGAGATGACGGGCTATCATCAGAGAGCGCCATCTTCATCAGCAAGTCCCGAAAGTCCGAGTTCGTCCCCTCAATAGCAGGAAGTGTATTAGCAACGATTCGGTAGACTGTATGAGAGCGAGTTACTTAGTAGCAGACCTTGAAGAGAGAATGGCATGATCGGGGCATCTACGAAGAAAGCTTACAATAAGACAGCGACCTGCTGCCATCTTGTACAGTTTCTAGTGTTGAATATATCATGGATGGGCTATGAGGAATGACCCCGAGAGCAGTATAGTTATCTCTGTCGCTCATGTCTGTGGTGTAATTAGCATGGTCAGTGGCTCTCTTTTTTACTTTCTACCAAAGGGGGCAAGGTAACGGAAGCCCAGAGCGTACATGGAGTCCCATCATGGGACAATGATAGGTATTCTTCCACATGCGAGGACGACACGTTCAAGAAGTGGGACTCGCGACTGGCCTCGCCTCTGTGTGCGGGTTTCGGGCGTGGGCCGATGACAAAGCGACGCCTATTCCCAGTCCTCGGCCACGACAGTCGGAGGGAATGAACGACGCAAGTCCGCCGAGATCGACGGCAATTCTCACACACAGGCCGGCCTCCATCGCATCGGATCTTCCGTTCTGTGTTCTGTCAGGAGAGTACTTCGGCCGCTTAATCATGGAGCTAATTGATTGCTAATTAAGAGCCTATCTTACCTCTACAACTTTCGCAAGTGCGTGTCGCGGCGAAAGTTGCCATCTTTCCAAGTCAAGGGGGTATTTGGCGGCGCAGTGAGTGATGGAGAAGGGCATGGGAGAAATGTGATGGAATGGGCAGAACTGGGGATGAAGATGACTGATGGTGGAATCTCCACTGCCACTGGCCATGACTACCCGTGCCACGCCCCACTTTAATTGGTACTCGAGGGCTCCTACCACCTAAAGGTGGTGCTGGCCACCAAAATAACCAGATCACCAAAATAACCACTTTTTTGACCATACCTACTATATCTGCCAAAACAACCACTTTTTTGCCATATATTGACCATTTTAACTATGGAATCACGTATTCAAGAAGCCCTCCAATACCTTGAAGACTTTCCCGAGGCTAAACTAGCCGCAGTAGCCCGAGAATTTGGCGTGCCGCGTGGCCGCCTCCGCTACCGCTGCGAGGGCCGCGTACCAAAATCAGGGCAGCCAGCAGCAAATACCAAGCTTACAAGGCCAGAGGAAAAAGCAATTTGCCGCTATATTGATAGACTTGATAGTATCAATCTTTCAGTACGCGCAGGCTTTGTGACTGACGCTGCAAATACCATTTTGCGTGAGCGTTGTGGTGCTGAGGATTTTGCTCCGGTTGGCCAAAGATGGACTACCCGCTTTCTTAAGCGCTATGGCTACTTCCACCAGCTTCAGAAAAGACTCCATTCAGACCGGCAAGCCTCAGAAGACCTCCAACGAGTCAATCAGTACTTCCAGCTTCTTCGTACGACTATTGCAGCCCATGGAATCCCCCCTGAAGATATCTGGAATATGGATGAGACTGGGTTTCGAATAGGGGTTGGAAAGGATCAGCTCATTGTAACCCGCCGGAAGAAAGCCCATTACTTCTCCATTCCAGAGAATCGAGAGTCTGCCACTGCAATTGAGGCTATCTCTGCTGGTGGCCAATATATCCCTGCCTTCTTGATCCTCTCTGGGCAACTCCATATGGCTCAATGGTACCGAATCCCAGAGCTAGACGAAGAAACTGCCATTCGACCTACCTCTACTGGCTACTCGAATGATGAGATTAGCCTTGAGTGGCTTCAGCACTTCGAGAAGCACTCAGCAAAGACTTCCATTAGCTCTAAGCGCTTGCTTATTGTTGATGGCCATGGATCTCACCACACAAAGCAGTTTATCCAGTACTGCGATGACCATGGAATCATTCCTTTTGGCATGCCTCCAAACCTTACGCATCTACTTCAACCTCTAGACGTGGTAGTCTTCCAACCTCTAAAGCACTACCATGCGCAGGCACTAGATCTTATGGTTCGCGATGGCCTCATCAATATCTCCAAGATCGAGTTTCTTTCTTGCATTGGGAAGGTACGGCAACAGGCATTCAAGAAATCCACTATCCTCTCTGCCTTTCGGAAGACTGGAATCTGGCCATTCAACCCTCAACCAGTCCTGGAAATCCTGGAAGCTCGTCAAGCCAGAGAAACCCCCCCTCCTGCTATACCAGATAGACTTCATTCTTCACCATTCAATACGCCAGTAACGTTACGGCAAATCAACAAGGTAGCTGATAAGCTAGAGACTGCACTTGAGGAAGATGAGGATATAGATCCAGACTTTGCCTATAATTTAGGTCGATATATTAGAGGGTCCTTGTCTTTGGCAGCTGAGCTTGTTCAGACCAAACGAGACCTAGGAAGGACTAAAATGGCAGAGGCAGTAGCTAGGCAACGGCGGGCAATGAAGAATACGCCTTTACAGTCAGGGGGCGTGCTTACTGTAGCAATAGGGCGTCAAATGGTACAGCAAAAGGAGGTTGACGAGGTTGCGAAGGCAAGGAAGGTCATTGAGGCAGCAGAATTGAGGCAGCGGAATGCATATAAACGCTTCTACGAAGAGGTTGCAAAAGAGGCACGCAAATGGAGGATGTCTGGAAAGCTAGAAAGGGCAGAAGTATACGATTCAGAGGTAGGATTCCGGTTATTAAAGCGTATATAACGCGTATATAGTAGGTATGGTCAAAAAAGTGGTTATTTTGGTGATCTGGTTATTTTGGTGGCCAGCACCACCTTTAGGTGGTAGGAGCCCTCGAGTACCAATTAAAGTGGGGCGTGGCACGGGTAATTGATGCTTGGGCTCAGCCGTCTGACAAATCCAAGTTAGTAGGGCAAGAATCCCCGAGACGGATGCGAGATAGCCAATGAGAATCGGCGGTAATTATTGGTCATGATCTCTCAATTCAATTCAACCGAGGCGGAAGCGGAAGAGCTACCTAGTTATGTTGAAATTTACCAATAATTATGCCTTTCTAAGATGAAATTCCTGGCAAGTTTGACCGAGGTGGTCATGTAATCGTTTTCCAACGCTCTGTCTGCCATTTGGCCCAATTATATTAAAATGGACGCCGAAGAATGCAGTTCTTGTGTTGATCCATCCACTATCCCAAGTTCCATCAAGCATTAGACCAACTCAAAACGCATCCCACGGGCTCATTGTCATTTCCAAGATGCCATCATACGCCGTAGTAGGTGCTTCGCGAGGTCTCGGGGTAAGCAAAGCATTCGTCACGCATTCTTACTTTTGAACTCAATTAAGCTAATGCATCACAGTACGGTCTCCTGAAGCAATTATCTGCCGACCCGGACAATGTCGTGTTTGGTGTTGTTCGCGGCGTCGAGGCTTTTCGAGAGAAGATATCCAAGGATGTTCCATCGCGCAAAAACATCCACGCGGTCTATGGGGATCTCGCTGACCTCGCATCCCTGAGGGTATTGCCCATTTATCTCGTTCCACTAGCAGTTTGATGCAAACTAACACCTATCACAGGCCGCCGCTGATGCTGTCTCAGCCGTAACTGGTGGCAGTCTCGATGTCCTCATTGCAAATGCTGCTTTCATCGCGGCCGACTTTGATGTCATAGTTAAGCCGTAAGTATACCCCAGTCACTACACCCAACTGAGTCATATTATTATCCCTCCTCCCCCAAACCTGGCTAACCCAGTGTTCTTAGAGGGCAAGACTGGGACATATTCGATAAGACCACGCTGGATTCCTTCAAAATCAACGCCCTTGGTAATATCCACTTGATGAGCGTGTTCACGCCGCTAATCCAGAAGGGCCACCTGAAAAAGATCGTCGCCATCTCGTCCGGCATGGGAGACATCAACTTTACCGTCGAGGCGAATGTTCGTTTCCAAGCTCCATACTCCATCTCCAAGGCGGCACTAAACATGGCCATTGCAAAATTCCACGTCCAGTACCGCAAGGAGGGGATACTGTTCATGGGAATTTCGCCCGGCGTGGTTGATACAGGCGTCTATGACCACTTCGACGGTAAGTGCCTGTCTAGCTATCTCGCGATCTTTCCGGCTCAGCATAGTTATCACTGCTTACTGACCTATCTATGATGCCAGTAACGGATCCCCACGTACAGGCAGGGTCGCAGGAGATGATGACGACCATGAAAAACTACGCTCCGCATTGGGAAGGGCCGATCTCGCCAGAGGAGTCTGCAAGCAAAGTGCTTGAAGTTGTGGATAATGCAACAATCGAGGCAAATGGCGGCCTGATGGTGTCGCACCTTGGAACAAAGCGTTGGCTTTAGCTGGAATTGCTACCGGACTCGTCAAACCGTGTCAGATAGAGCTTAGAGAGCTATTAACCTGAGCAACTCCCCCCTTCAAATATTCTACTCTACGGGAAGAATTGGACGCCCTACTCGATGTATCTCTTTTTCGCTCTGTCCTGTTTCTGTCGGCAAGTAGAATGTAGGGGACGCATAGCCTCTAAGAAACACTAGGCACTAACTTCTTTTCCACGGTTTGCGGGACACTTGCAACTGCTGAATCTGTGACCTGTCTAGCATGAAATTCCAAGTTAGAGATAGACAACTGGGCCGGGCCAGCATAGAATAGGTTGCACGCTAACACAGCTGGGCAGCAACGCGACCGATCCGCCGAATCACTCGAGTCTGCTGGGAGCCACCAATTGTCCTCTCCATGTGTTTTAGCCCCTTCCTCACATATCATCTGGGTTTTCCTCCTCCTCTCTCTTCCTCTTCTTTCCATCCGAGCCTGTGCCCTGTCCTACCTTCTGGAACAGAGTATCAAGTTTTTGTTGCCCCCTTTCATGCTTCTCGACTCGGACTTTCTCTCCACGTAGCACAGGTGGTAGCCCCTGGATACGCCGCCCAGCATCTTCGAGAAGCTCAAGCTCCCGCTCTCTCTGGCCCTTGACGGTGGGGACTGACCAGGAGTTGGAGGAGGCTGCCTTGTGAGCGAGCTTGTATTTCGATCCAACGAGATGCGTCTCGTACGTGTTGGCGTCTTCCTTCTTAACATACTAGGATGACAAAGAGAGCCAGTTGGTGAGTTTGGCGCCCCTCTTCTGACTGCAAGCCTCAAACTCACCTGGTGAGCAACGATCAACCAGTGGTACTCAGTCCCCACTGGGGCGCCACTCCCTTTCGGGGCCGTGCTCGCCCTCCTCTTATGCGTCTTGTAATCAATCTTCCACAGGTCGGGCTCCTCCTTTGTCTCGTGCCAAACACCCGGGTCGTAATTCCAGGTATGCGACCCGCCGACCGCCATTCCGGAATAGATCTGGCCGTTGAACGACTTGATTTCGTTATATCGGCTCGCCCCTGCGTAAGTTCCTCCTCGGCGGCCTCCCGAGGTGTCCACGGGCTGACCCGACGCCGGGCTTGTTGGCTCCCGGGGTATTTCCTCCTCGTCGAGAACAGGGTCGTCAATGTGCAGGCTATCCGCAGTGGCAGCATCTGTGGCGCTGCCGACGCTATTCTCGTGAGCATCCCGGTCCTCATTCGCGGCAGCAGATGGCTGCGTCTTGGTACGTTTAGAGCGAGCCATGATTACTTGATCATTGTCTTTGCGTGCGTTTGGAATGTGAACCGGGGTCCAATCCTCCATCATCCACGTTGTCATGGAAGCTCAGGATAACTATGACGTCGATGATCACACATGTTATGGTTCCTGATTGGCTAGCTGCGTGCCTCCTCCCAGCGATTCGCCCCACCGTGACGCTTTATTGCTGGCTTCTGGTAATTACGATGATATGAATGGAATCCGATGTTTCTACAGGAACTTCAGCCATGCCCCAGGAGAAGCTATCCATGTTCGTCAGCACCAGATGTTCCGCGGGTTCTGACTCAGGCTAGTCGCTGGTTCAAGCAAGTCGAGGGACATCGTTGCCATGATTATTTGCAAAGATTCGACATACGAAGTTTAGTGAAATGCATTTTCGATCACTCTGAATATCGTTCCATATTAGTTGCCTACTGGGACTATGACGCTATAACTCATCGGGCTTCCAACTTCCTGGACACCGGTGCTCAGGAAAAGAGGCCGCATTTCCCCATCGTCAGAGAAATACAAGACTGGTCTCTCTCTCCGGTAGAAGTTAATAACAGTCCCATCGTCGTACTTGACCTCGGTGCTGAACGCCAACGTATTATTGTTGAAAGTCCAAGGTCCCATGAAGTGCGTCGCAAACGCATGCCGTCCAACTTTAGGGCCTTTCCCGAACCCACCCTCTGGTTCGAGGGAGTGCAGCAATAAATGGTAGTTGCCTCGCTTGTCGAGCCAGATGAAAGGGTCCTCATTCACCGCGCTGAAAATAGGATCCGCCTGGACCCGCGTGTACGGGCCCTCGAACCCGGTCGGAGAAAGTGCCAGGTTGATCTGCTCTCCATGCTCGCAGTTGTACGGACAGCCGCGGTAGGCGAGCAGCATCGTCGAGTCCTTGTCGTGTGGTCCGTGGAGGGCCAGTGGCGAAGGGTTCGTCACATCGGCATCCCAATCGCTGCTGTTTGTGCCTTGGAAGACCTGTCCGTGAAAAGTCCAAGTGCGCAGGTCCGGGCTTGACTGGACGGAGATGCCGGATTCGCCGTTGTTTGAGTTGCCCGGGCCACAGGAGAATTTGTGTCCGGTGCAGACATCCGCTGGAGTCTGAGGGCAGCCGATGTAGTAGAGCAGGTACAGGTTGTCTGCCTTACTATAAACGAGAGTCGGGTTATGGGCGAACGAGCCAACGACTTCAGCGGCGAATGTGTATGGACCCTCGGGACCAGATCTCGACTCGGCGCGGATGATACGGCTGTACGGTGACCAGTAATCTAGGCCACAGTGGTCTGCAAATTCGGAGAGGAAAAGGTGGTAGAGCGATGGGTCATGGGGGTCATGGACGATCTGGTTGCACCACGACGAGATTCCTTCCCCTGTGCGATTGTACCCGCCGAATAGTTTTGCGGGACCGGTGTCCAAGACGCCACAGTCAACACCCTTCCAGCCGGGGTCGCAGACGCACTTCCCACAGCGACGCGAACAGATGCCGTTCAGGCTGCAGTCTTCGTCGGTCATGCACTGTTGAGATGAGAGTGCGATGAAGCTGCAAAGGAGGAGGAAAAGTTGCAGAGTCTTGGAAAGCGCCATTTGTGTACTTATTTGCCTTCCAAAGAAGGAGTCACTATCTTGTATAGATGTCCTTGCAATGATGTTTGTAAATCTCCATGGTCTCTCGGGCCTGAAGGAAAAGACGTATTAATTATATACCAGCCTTCTTGGGAGAAGTCGGATGAGCCAACTTTGGTCGTAATACCCCGTCGGATATTTCAGGTTGACAAGGTTCAGATATATCCCCGCGGTGATAATTCAGGAACTCCATCTGATGTCCTGTTGTTGGATCTAGCTTGAAGATTAAAGCCCGCTACTCCTCATTTTATCGTATCCTGGCTGTATCGGGGTGGAGATGTTAGCTTCCCCGCAGTTTGTTCACTCTGAAAAGGGTAATGGACTTGGCAATCACTAGGAACGGTTCCTAATTAGGCCCGAGCTAATGTTCAGGAACTGCAAACTCTTCTTCCTGCGGAACTAGGCGCAAGAAAGTTGGGCGCGATCCGGGTAGCAAGCAAGTTACGTTGCATCACCCAAAACCTCCCAACCATATCTGCGAGCTACGATCGCACCCACTCCTCGCAAACACTTGTTTCCATTCAGGCTAGATTCTCTAGCTCTTCGGTTATCAAAGGTGTCATTACCATTCTGCCGTCTGAAATGGCCGAGGGGGTACGAACTAACTGCGGGTCAGCCTCCCCAATATTGACCCCTGGAGAGCTGATCAAACTGCAAACAAAAGGAAAAAACTCCCCAGATCAAGACGTGTAGTGCGTTTCTACTCTTTCCCTTTCGCTCAAAGAGGTCCACATACATATTCCCAAGGAACCCGTTACCTTCGCACGCACTGTCCCAAACGGCGAAGTCCGTCACACTTTCCTGCCATGTTGTTGCTACCGCAATGTGCTCGAACTCCATGTCAAATCGATTCTCAAAGACTCGAAGCATTCCGTTGAGGGTATGCATAACTTCAACATACTCGGCGAGTTTCTCACTGTTGACGGCGAAGCTTTCCTTTTCTGTTTATAAAGATAGTAGACCTGGCCCGGTCCCAGACATACAGCTCAGCTGTATCCTCCTCTGAGTTCAGTGTCTGTTCTCGTGAGTTGCAAGAGCCTCTCGGTCTTCGCCCTGGCAACGGCTCCAACCTCTTCCGCAACTCATGCAACTGGGCCGCAACCTCGGCCACACTTGATGCCCTACTCTCCTACAGCTTCAACGCAGCATGATTGTCAAACCCTAGCAGTCGAGTAGTCTCATCTCTCGGGTATACCATCTTTTCTAGGCTCGCAGATCTTCGTGAAAGCGTAAGCGTGGAAATAGAGGGACATCACCTTGCTGAGTTTATAACATAAATGAGTCGATAACCCAAATGGTGCCTTCGAGATCGATGTAAAGGACGTTAATGCCCGTGAGCGTTGCTGGTAGGGAATTTTCAGCAACAAGAAATTCTTATTCGACACGAGACCTATTGTCAATATCTTAGCTCCGTCGTGTTTGCTATCTGTTTCCACGAACATATTGTTTCAGAGATAGAAACAGCCACGAGTAACGAATGGTAGCGCTTTTGTGGTTAATGTCCGGAGAGTCTTGTTGTCGATGTCGAGAAAACCGAAAAGGGGTAAAAAGAGGGGGGGCTGCACACTGGTTGCGGTCGCCAACATGGCTCCCTATATATGGCGTATTGCTATGCCTAGATCTTAGAATACCCCGACTGATTAACCAGTACACTTCCTTAAGATGTATAATAATACTACTCCCCTCTTTATTTGGGTATTTTTGTGTTCCAATGGTTTCAGACGTCAGTCTTGTGAAATGGCCTCCAACGAGGAATCCTTGAAAGAATTGCCGGCATTTGCGTACACAGGGTCCGTGCATTTTTGCCAAACCCCTCCCCTCTTCAACCACCATCTCCCTTGGAATATTCCCCGCTTTGACGGCTGGGCAGGATTACGAATGAAGGGGTATAGATGCTGTTTGGTTTGCATAAGTAGTTAAAGAGGAGAGTACACTAGCCGATAGCATAAAAAGCTCCGGATCATGATTTTGGGGGGAGGGCCGAAATACCAAACCCTCAACACCACCACCCTCAGCCCATAATCCAACCAACCAAATCTTGAAGGCATGGCATCAGACAACCGCAACAACGACAGCACTCCTGCACTCGGCATCCCAAACCGATATATAACCACCCACGATGCCGAGGGCAAGTCCATCTTCTCGACCGCGTTCCCCCCGGCACTCACCCCGCGGGGCGTCCCCGGGATGCAGTACTTCGAAGGTTATGAGGTCCTGGAGGTGCCGCTCAATATGACGGACGAGGCGGATCTTAAAGCGTTCCAAGCGCACTCGGCGACGGCCCCTGACCGGCTGCACTTCCCACGCGCGGGCACGGTGCTGCGCTACTGCGACTGGGCGCCGGGCTGTGCCATCCCCATGCACCGCACCGAGTCGATCGACTTTGGCACCGTGCTGAAAGGCGAGCTGGAGCTGACGCTCGACTCGGGCGAGATACGACTGATGAAGGCGGGCGACAGCATCGTGCAGCGCGGTACCACGCATGCTTGGCGCAACCCCAGCGCGACAGAGCACGCCCGCGCCGTCTTTGTTGTGCAAGGATGTCCACCTGTCAAGGTTGGCGGAGTGGAGATGACGGAGATGCTTCCTTGGGATAAAAAGGATTAAGAGATGTTGGCGGTGTACAAGATGCTAGCGGTTCGAACTAGGAGGGACCGTGGAAGTCGAGGTGTTTGGTCAAATCATGTAGCCTGGTCGTCTCATTGAACAATTGTCGACAAGATTTCCAAACCCCTACGATATCTCAAATGATGGCCTCCACCAATGCCTAAACTCTCACGTATATATGTATGATAATCTACTCTATAAGTTTAAGGAACATAGTGCTGGGGCTATGATGAAAGAATATGCACACCTAGTGTGATTACTTGCCACTCACTTCTTTTCCTTCCAGTCCTCCTTACCCCCCAAATACCGATACACGACCCTCGAATCCAAATCCTTGCAATCCGCCGCCTCGCTCGCCGCCGTGAACACCCCCAAACCACTCGTGCCCAAGGCATTCCTCGTACCTAGCCTCCTGGCCATATCTACCGCCAGTCCAATATCCTTCCTCATTAGCTGCACACGGAACCCACCTTGGTACCCGTTCGACGATGGCGCTTTGGGACACACGCCCGGCACAGGGTTGAACACATCACAGATGGCGTTTTGTGCGGTACCGGCCGCAAAGACTGACGCCAGGACGTCGGCATCAATGCCCGCGCGCATTCCCATGTCCATGGCCTCGGAGCACGCGATGGTGATAATGCCGGAGAGGTAGTTGTTGGATAGCTTCGCTGCGAGGCCGAGCGAGGGCCCGCCGCAGGGGATCACCTTACCACCCATGGTTTGGAGCAAAGCGGTTAGGCGGGGGATGTTGGGGTCCGAAGGGGAGCAGCCGAGGAAGAAGGCCATGGTGGCGTTGACGGCTCCGATAACGCCGCCACTGACGGGGGCGTCGTAGAAGGAAGTTGTGGGTGAGGATATGGAGAGTTGTTCCTTGACATGCAGGTTGGTGGCGGTGTCGATAGTGGAGCAGTCGAGTAGTAGCTTGGCGGTAGAGGAGGAGGAGGAGGAAGAGAGGGCGGCGGCGATCCCAGTGGCTGGGTCAAGATAGACTGATTTGACGTGGGCGCCTTCGGGGAGCATCGTGAGTATGACGTCCTGTGGGGAAGCAGTTGGTCAGAGTACGTGAGAAGCAGTGGAGGAATCTCTATATCAAGGACGTACCGATTTTTCTGCCACTTCCTTGGCATTGGCACACTTGACAATAGCATCAGGAAACGAGGCGCAGACCTCTTCCACGGCGGCGGCTACGACGTCGTGAATGAAAATATGCGATCCAACAGGGAGCCTTTTGACAAGATTGATGACCATGGGTTTCCCCATGGCTCCAAGGCCTATGAAGCCTATGGAGTTGGGGAGGGAGTTACTATCGGCCGAAGACATTGTCGGTCTGTCGTTTTGAGGCTTGCTTCGAAAAACGGCTGAGCTTGTGGTAGGCGATGTGTTCCTCTCGTAATTCTTCTATTCCCAGCATAAGAAAGTCCGACAGAGGGTGCAATATCAAAATCACCCATGCGGGGAAATGACACTAGGGTTATTTAGCGTGGGGATGTGGGATGCCGGTAATTAGGCACGCCACTCTCTGTGCGGACCTAGATGGGGATGGCAAAGGGTGGGGGAACACGACCAACGGAGGTGGGGGAAAAAATTAAGGGGCTGAGAGCAAGGAAGGAAATATTATTTACTTGGAGGCAGGAAGCAAGCAATCACCACACGACGGCCAATGTCGTTACCAGTCCCCCCTCCTCCGGCCACCACCTCCCCTCTTTTAGACGTTGAAATGAGAGCAGGAGCGACAACAGCAGCAGCTCCTGCTACAGTTCAGGTTCACGCGCTTTCGGCGGGGTACTTCTCCCTTCCAGAAGAGCAGTTTGTACATCCATCGTCCCACGCGGCGCGCAGCACTGTGCCGTCGCTATGCTTCCTGGTGCAGCACTTTAACCCCGTTACGGGCAACAATACGCACATTGTCTTCGACCTGGGCCTGAGGAGGGACATCAGTCGCTACCCAGAACCCATCCGCCGACATGTCGCCACCCGACAGCCCATGACGACCGATCCGGACGTGGTCAAGAGTCTGAACCGGGGAGGTTTGACCCCGGACGATATTGACTACGTCATCTACTCACATGTAAGTCATGTTTACGAGAATTCTGCCCTTCTTCCTCCCTTTCCCTCCTTTTCCCTCCTTCTTCTTTAGTACTTCTTCCCTGTCTGACAGTTGTGCAAGGTCCACTGGGATCACGTTGGCGAGCCGCGAGACTTTCCTCGCAGCACCTTCGTCGTCGGTTATGGGGCTCTAGACTTGCTTGACGGGAAGACTTCTACCTTGCGAGGCGGCCACTCGTTCTTCGAAGCAGACCTCCTTGACCGCTCTCGGACCATCGAGCTCCCCGACCCAAACACTAGGAGATTGAATGGCAGCGGTGGCAATAGGCTTCCCACCCCTCCACCCTCTTCCTCCTCCTCTATCGACTTCTCTAGACCGTGGGAACCCTTTGGCGACCTTCCTTCGGCGCTCGATATATTTCAGGATGGCAGCCTGTACATAATCGATGCTCCAGGCCACCTCCCGGGCCATATCAACCTCCTCGCCCGCACCAGCGACGGCCGGGGAAGTAGTGGCTGGGTTTACCTGGCCGGCGACGCCTGCCACGACCGCCGCATTATCCGCAAGGAGAAGGAAATAGGCGAGTGGCACGACGCCCACGGTCACATGTGCTGCATTCACGCCGACCGCGCCAAGGCGGAGGAAACCATCGAGCAGATCAGGGGCCTAGAGAGGAAGGGGGTGGAAGTGATTTTCGCCCATGATGTCGAGTGGGAGAGCGATGTGAAGAATCGGAATCGGTTCTTTGGGGCTTTGACAGAAGGCAATTAGAGGAGGGGGCTCATTTCCCGAGTCTGGTTTATATAGCGATATGTGCATTGTGTGTCTATGTCTAGATACGGGTATTGAAAATCCACATGTCTCATATATATGTCCTCTTGCTATCGCTATTAATAAACGTCATTCAGTCTCGGTTTTCTTCATTGTTAGCCTTGCACTCTTCATGGGAATACTATAACGCTAGATACTGCGTATCTTATCCCAGTTTCTTTATTTACCCTTGAGGAGAAAATACGTCCCCTCAGTAAGGATTTTCCCCCACATCACGTGGCCTCTTTTTCATTTCGGCGGACTTTGAGGGGAAATGGGATAGAGGGGCGGGGGAAGCGGACTAGCGGGGGAATGATGCAGACCTTTGCATCATAGGGGGAAGAAGGTTTCCACGAGTCCCCGATTTACATGTAGGGCTTCATTTGACCTCACAAAATTGGCTCTTGAATAGCATCATAACTTGTGGGCCTGGAGAAAACGAGAGGAACATGGAGAGACTCGCCGAACCCGATAGCTACAATAGCAAATGCCGTGCACCTTGGCTTGCATGCTTATGCGGGGGTGGGTGGGGTTAAGGCGGAAGCCAACGGCCTGAGAGCGGAGTCGGATGCGGGGAACTTTTTCGACAACCCACACACGATGCTGTTTCTCAGGACATTTCCCCGTTCCAGTGTAGTAATATTGGTGGTATCGGTGCGTCCAAGAATCGCGAATACAACAACTACACCAAACAAAAGCAAGAACAGGGAAAGAAAATACGTCTCTTTTCTCTTTGCCAAGAATTACAGCATTGAAACCATGGCGTCAGACCAAGAGAAGAAGGAACTTCAAGAAAGATTTGTTGCCAAACTAGGCGCCGAAGCATTCCACACTGGCTGGGAATCTCTTCTCTCTGTCGACCCGGCCTTCTTCTCCGCAAGCCTGTCCTTGGCCTCCGTGCCGCGCCAGAAATCCCACCTCTCGCGCAAGGATCAGTCCCTCATCTCTCTCGCCGTCGACAGCGCCGCCACGCACCTCTACGCCCCTGGCATACGCGTACATGTCGCAGCCGCGCTCAAGGAAGGCGCCACCGTACACGAGGTACTGGAGGTCATCGAGTTATCTAGCACGCTAGGCATACACGCGTGCAACATTGGGGTGCCCTTGCTCGTCGAGGTCCTGAAGGAAGAAGGGAAGTATGAGGATGAGATAACGAAGGCCTTTGATGAAAGGCAGGAGAAATTGAAGAAGGAATTCACGGAGAAGAGGGGGTATTGGCACACCTTCTGGGAAGACTTTTTGAGACTCGACCCGGAATTCTTCGAGGCCTATCTCGAGTTCTCGAGTGTGCCGTGGGTTAAGAATGTCGGCGGTAACGGGGGAAGCGGAAGAGGCGCTCTTGAACCAAAGGTAACGTCAAGGGACCGATTCCCAAACATGTACAACTATCAGAAACTCTGTGGTGTAGAAAGCGGTAGGGAATCACAGTACAATGGCTGACGCTGGAGACAGATGAAAGAGCTCGTGTATTGCGCCTTCGACAGTGCGGCCACTCACCTTTATGTTCCCGGCCTGAAACTGCACATGAGGAACGCCCTGGGATACGGCGCCACACCGCAGGAGATACTGGAGGTTCTGGAGATCGCCACCTTGTTGAGTCTGCACACAGCCCATGTCGCGGCACCCATCATAGCGGAGTTGACGTCTGGGGCTTCGGCTTCGACATCGTAGGCACAATGGGACAGCCTTGATTCATGTCTTTACAATTCCAGTTGAATGTACAATCGATCAATGCATGCATACCTTTGTCATTCATTCCATCAAGTATTTTTCATCCCTGTTTTGTAACCACGTGAAGATGGGTTGCAATTTACACGATTTACAACCAATATAATATCTCTCTGTACGAACTAACGAATTATCCACTCCACCCTTCCCAAGCAGTGCAATTTGTTGACTCTCCTCCGTCCTCTTTCCCACTCTATTTCCCACCTAGATCTGATACTTAAAGTCCGGAGCCCGATCAGTATACTGGTCAGGGGGCACGACGACCCCCTCGGCCAGCGCTTGCTCCTTGCCCGCCTGACGCCTCTTGTAGATCCACCTGACGATCCACCACCCAAACCAGGCAAAGGCTAGACAGCCTAGGGACCACGCATGACCCAGCGTAAATCCGGGTGCAGCGTTTGCCTGGTAGATCTGACCCGAGACTACGCCGCCAATGTTGGTCAGAGTCAGCAAGATGCCGAGACTAGCGGCGCGCTTGCCGTCGGGAGCACAGTTGCCGGATAGCCAGGCACTATAACACCAGACATTATTAGCACACTGCTCCCTGGTCTCTTTACAAGACGGTGTTCAGAGACTTACATGTTGCCTCCAGTACAGAGGAAACAGGCGGTGGCGATCAGGTACGTGGCAAAGTACCGCACCCCCGGCGAGACGTCGCACAGCAAGATTGCGTAGCCGGCCACGCCGAAGGGGGCGCAGATGATCAGCGGGAGGAAGCGGCTGGTGTACCTGTCCGAAAGAACGGCACCGACGGCGTACACAAGGGCCCCCCAGAGGTTGACTGGAATGACCAAATATTGTGCTTGGACCGTCGAGTAATGAAATCCATCCTTGATGATGATGGGCAGAAATGTGCCGAAACCTATTTCCACGAGTGTTAATTTCATCATCATCTGTCAAGGAAGTGTAGGTTAATTAATTACTCACCGTATAAAATGGTCACGACAGCGATCTGGATAACGCCGTGCGCCCAACTCTTCACGTCTTTGGCAGCTTCTTTGATTTCCTTCATGCCGTAGTGTCCGGAACCACCACTGTAGGCTTCCATCTCCTCGGCACGTCTCCGCATGATCGCCTTGTCCTCTGCGTTCAAGAAATACGCTGTCTCGTAGTTTTTGGGGACGAGGAAAATGCAGCATGCGGCGAAAACGACGGTGATGAGACCTTCAATAATGTAGAGCCTAGAGCGATCAAAAGTCAGAATGAAAAGATAAAAATATTGGTAGGGGGGAAGTTTGGAAACGCACCATCGCCATCCAGCCATGTTGGCTACTCCGTCCATGCTTAACATGGCCCACGCCAAAAGACCTCCAAAGGCACCAGAGAGTGCAGATGCAACTGTGAGGTTGTTAATAGGCGCCACTGAGACATGGAATTACATGTACATGTTTCAGGGTTCGACTTACTAAACAGAAAGGCAATGCGCACCGCCAGTTCCTCGCGCTTGTACCAGTTGCACAGGAACAGAGTCATGGACGGGAAGAGGCATCCTTCGAAGAAGCCGAGTAAGACGCGGGTCACGACAAGCGGACCGAACGACTGGACCAAGCCAGTGAAGAGGCATACGACGCCCCAGCAAAAGGTGATGGCGGGAATGACCCGGTTGAACTGAAGGCGTTTGACTAGAATCGACGTGGGGAATTCGGCGAGGATGTAGAAGATGTAGAATACGGAGATTGCAGTCTGGTGTGATCAATGTGAGTCAGAAAGATGCATCAAAGAAAGACGAGGACAAGAAAAGAAAAGAAAAGGAAAGAAAAGAAGAGAAGGACAAGTGCTTACATTCAGTTGGCTCCCCTTGAGATTAATGTCAACTGCCATGCCTTGCGTCGCAGCAAACCCAATATTCCCTCGATCCAAGTAGCTGATAAGCATGAGAAGCATCATGACAGGGGCAATGAAACAGTCCAGCTTGCGGACAAGAGCCTTCTCTTTCCTCTGCCGCTCTGCATCTTCTGGGCCCCTTTGTTCATCGTGAGAGAACTCGTGAAAGTTGGTATCAGCCTTCTCTTCCGAGACCCGGGAAGACATGTTTGGTGGCCAATATGTGGAAAATCAAAACAAGTAGAGCAATGGGTATATGGGTTTTTGAGATGAGAGTGGGAGCGAAAGATCTACTCCTGAGGAAGAAAGACATGTTTGCCATTGGGTTAAATTGTTGATATAGGCAGGCAAGATGTTGATCTGAGGCTGTCTATCATTACCATTTCGGGCAGAGTTGCATATCCTGCAACCTCGCATTCTGGGGGCAAGGCTGGGCATGGCAGTGGATCCGGCAACCAGGTTTGTGGCCGGGAATAGCTGAAATCAGGAGGACCGGGGATTCTCCAGGGAATCCTCCCGCCACCTCCCCATGAGGGGAAAATACCAACAAATTCCACCCCCCACATACAGAGGTGTTTGGGACCGGATTATTGCATATTCTCCTATGAGCAACTTCAATAATGGTAATCGCATCTCCAGCGTGCTACATAGTACCTACATACACTACGCGTGATCTCCCCGCCTGAGTTGAGCATGCCGGCTACGGAGAGTGCACCCCCACCTAGAGGACGTACGGGGTAGCTTATATATGGACTTGCTCTGACGAAAGTTGAAATTGTTCTCGCTGAACACAAAATAACGAAGTAATCTGCCTCGTTTGCATACACACACACACGCACGCACACACTCAGCATTTATTCGTCTTCTTCTAATTATACCACTCCTGTGCCACCGTCACCAGGCCCTACTCTCTTGAGATCCAGTTAGCACGTCCCCCATTCGCCTCTCCAAAATGAGTACCGACCCCAAGCTCGACGCGCTGCACAAGCAGCTTTTCGACGAAGGCCTCAAGATGCGCCGCAGCGTCGTCGGTGACAGCTACGTCGACCGTGCCCTCGCCAACGGGGCCACCGAGTTCTCGAAGCCCGGCCAAGAGCTCGTCACTGAGTGGTGCTGGGGTTACGCGTGGACACGACCGGGCCTCGAGAAGAAGCAGCGCAGCCTACTCAACATCGGCATGCTCATGGCCCTCAACCGCGGACCCGAGCTGGCCGTACACGTCCGCGGCGCGAGGAACAATGGGCTCTCGGAGCTGGAAATCAGGGAGGCCATCCTGCACTGCACGACTTACTGCGGTGTCCCGGCGGGCGTAGACGCCATGAAGACGGCCGAAAAGGTTCTGAACGAGATGGCTGAGAAGGGAGAGATGGCAAGAGAGCTGGGGAACAAGGTGGCATAGAGATTGTTTGGGATATGTTATCACTTCAGGGTTAGCCAAACAGCAACGGGATAAGATAATTAGAATCGGCCCCAGATTCGAAGCTTGACGCGGGCAGTGACGGATTACCCCGCTTCCCCCTTGTCTCCACTTCCATCCGGTCCTCGCCTTTGGGACTGTTCACGTGACCTGATTTCGGACAAATTGGCACCAAGGACCTACCGGGATAGCACGGATGAAATTAGCCTCGGATTGACCGACCTGCCGACCTCCTCCCCCGTTACGTTGGCGAACGAAAAGAAACACCTAACCGCGTCTCCCCCTCTCCGTTCCACGCGACCGACCTGCCCCCCCTCCAATCGTGAGGGCCATGCCGTCCAGTGACATCGTCGACAACATTGTCGTACATGATGAAGATCAGCCGCCACCCAAAAAGCCAAAGCGCTTCCAATGCATTCGCTGCCAGAGATTCTTCGGCCGCCTTGAACATCTGCAGCGGCACGAGAGGACCCGTAAGTTGGCCAATCCACCCCAACCAGCAGCATCCACCCAGGCCCTGCCAAACACTTGCCTAGCAATTGTTCCTCTCTCTTACACTCCCCCTCTCTCTCTTTAGACACGCAGGAAAGACCATTCGCTTGTGGTCGATGCAAATCTCGATTCACCAGAAGGTATTGTACTGTACATACATACCTACATACATACATACATACGTGCATGACAAAAAGCAACCGAAACGGTACTTCCTTCACTAGACGTCATACTAACCACATCCATGCTCTCATTATAGTGACCTGTTGATCCGCCATGAACGACTCACACACAACAGAGAAGGGGGAGAGCCTCAGCCCCCGCAGGCTACCACTCGCCCCCCTGATCTGGACCATTCTCGGCTCTCACGGAAGGCGACCAGGCGACCAGGAATCTCCTCTAGCGGTGTCAATGACTGGCAGAATCATGGAGCACCGCTGCCATCACCTTCGTCAGCTCCAGCAACAGGGGGCAATTCTAGGAGTCCGTTTAATGTTGACTTACGGACACACCCTCATCTCATGGGCGAGTCTTCGGGTGGGCAAATGCCATCAGCCCAGGATTACGAGTCTCCTCTGGCAACCCTTTCATTGGCTGCAGAACAGACGGCTTTCCAAGATGCTTTGGCTGCATCGTCCTCAGCAGCCTACGCTGCACCTACTGGAATTCCTGCGGAACCTTTTGCCGAGGGTGTCACGCAACCAGAAACCATGCCCCCGTCCATGAACATGGACATCGGGGGTCCAAGGCTCCCTCTGGAACATGGCGACTTGGACGAATCTTTTGACAGCTTCGCCGCGTTCCTCGAGACTGGACCGTTGGCATCCTACCATTTCACATCTATGGTAACCACGGAACAGCCCATGCCATTTTTCTCATTCGATTCCTTCATAAACTCGGGCGAGATGTGCAATAACGCCAACGAGGAAAGCCACGACAACTTCGGTCACGGACAAGGTACACTGGAGGAGCCGAATTCCTTCTCCAGATTTGGCTCAAGACTGCCGTCTCTCCAGCCAGACGAAGAGACTTCCGACCCGAACAACAGCAATCACCACCACCACCACCACCATCAGCACCCTGAAATGCACCGTCAACGGACGGACACCAGAAGAATATTCGATATATCCTACGAAGACAGGCAGTTTATGCTGCACATGATTTCCCAATTCGATAGCGTTCCTCTGCACTTTCAGATCCCCACGAGGCTGTCTCTTTCACGTTACATCCGTGCATATGTTGATGGCTTTCACGAGCACCTTCCGTTCCTCCACATCCCGTCCATGTCCGTCAGGGAATGTTCGGTCGAGCTTCTCCTCGCCATGGCCGCTGTCGGTGCACAGTACTGTTTTGAGGCAGAACAGGGTGTGGAGCTCTTCCATGCGGCTAGGGCTATTGCAAGTGAACGCATAAGGAAAAGAGATGCAAGAGTTGCATCGGCTCAGCGAGACAACGAGCCAGATCACTCGGTCTACTCCGCAAGATCTGCCATGAGTAGCCCTGCCGTGCTTGATCGACTCGCTTCGAGCCCCGGACATACGGTCAACGGACCACTCGGGCTTCCATCAGAGCCCGATACCTCGACGGTGAGCTTCTCACCAAAGGAGGATCTGATGCAATCGGCCCAGGCGCTTCTGCTTCTAATGGCCATGGCTACCTGGGCCAAGCATAAGGAGATTCTCCGGGAAGCACTTGCGATACAGAGCATCCTTGCAAGCATTGTTCGAGACGACGGTCTGCGTTCGGACCACCCTTCACACGAATCCCCCGGCGGCTGGGAAGAGTGGGCGCGGTGTGAATCTGTGATGAGGACGAAATACATCGTCTTTTGCTTCTTCAACCTCCACTGCATTGTGTACGACATACCGCCGCTCATTCTCAACTCGGAGGTCAAGATGCGGCTCCCTTGCAGTGCTGCCGAGTTCAAGGCAGACACCGAGGCCAAATGGCAAGAGGCGAGGCGCAGAGCTGGCGAACCCTCGCAATTCCAAGATACCTTGCGATGGTTGTTCTCGAGCAGTGGCAAAGACATGACCAAGTGGCATTCGTCACTTGCAAACTATGTCCTGATCCACGCCATTATTCAGCACATCTTCTTTGTCCGGCAAACGGCGAGGTGTCGCTTCGATTCGTCCGAGCTGGCGGCCGAGGATGTCGCGCCACTCGAACAGGCCCTGCGAAACTGGCAGTCAGGCTGGAAGCGCAACCCGGAATCATCCCTTGATCCCACAAACCCCAACGGCCCCGTGGCCTTCAACTCGACGGCCCTCCTTCGCCTGGCTTACATCCGGCTCAACCTGGACACCGGCCCGGGGCGGGCACTTGGCACGCGCGATCCCCTGCAGATCGCCAATGCGCTGCGAGACACGCCGACGATCAAGCGGACTCCGAAGCTGGTGCGTGCACTCCTCCACTCGGCCCACGCGCTGAGCATCCCGGTCAAGATGGGGATTCGGCTCGTGGCCAAGACGCAGACCTTTGTCTGGTCGATCCAGCACTCGCTGTGCTCGCTGGAGTGCGCCTTGCTCCTCAGTAAATGGCTCGAGGCCGTATCGGTGTCGGGACCAAATGCCGATCCTCCCATCGGTGGAGACGAGATGAAGATCTTGTCACTCGTCAAGGCAGTGCTGGACGAGACGGAATTCGCGGTCCCGCCCGAGAAGACACTAGACCTCCCGGAGATGGCCAGGTACCTCAATGCAGGGGTGTTGAGGGTGTGGGCAACCATCTTCAGAGGGGCTCAGACATGGGCGATAGTCGATGTGATTGGGAGTTCTTTGAACATTTACGCGGACATGTTGGAAGCTACCTAAATGCCGATGCTGCTACTCCTTCTTCTATGACCACTTCAGGGTCCATCGGGAAGAGCCATGTCAATGGCAAGTTTCCCACCTCGTCCCCTGTGGTACTCGGTCACCAAGTCGTTCAATCTAGACAGGGGGAACGTCTTGATGTTTGCCTTGACGTTATGTTCTGCAGCGAACTGCAGCATCTCTCTCAACGTCTTGTTGCTGCCCACGAGACTACCCACGATGGAAATGTCCCGGAATACGACATCTCGAGCGGAGAGGTGGAATCCCTTCTCCGGAAAGGAGACGACGATGCACTTTCCGTGGTTTCTGAGGAGAGCGACGCCGTAGTCAAAGGCCGCCTGGCTCTCTGGCAGAACGATGACGGCGTCCAGGCCCATGTCCCCCCTGTCCTGTTTCCCGTCTTCTTGGCCGAGCTGAGTCACGACGTCGGCTGCCTTTTCGGCTCTTGCGTCTACTATCCTTGCGCCCTCGGCGATGCTCCTGGCCAGCTGCAGCGGCGCATCCGCATTGTCGACGCCCACGACCTTGAGCCCCATGTTGACGGCGAACTGGAGCCCCAGATGGCCCAATCCCCCGCCACACCCCATGACACCGACTCGCTGCCCGGGTTTCAAACCACACCGCTTCAGGGCGGCGTAGACCGTGACACCGGCACACATGAGCGCGGCCGTGTTGACTGCAGACATGCCTTCTGGGATGGGCGCCACCTGACGGCTGTCCACGACGGCGTACTCCCTGAAACCACCGGGGCCGCTCAGCCCGTTGTTATGCGAGCGTGGGCAGTACACAGAGTACCCGGGCGGATCAGCGTCGGGCTCTTCGGGGGTGGGACCGGATGCGCATTCGAAACAGGTGCCGCAGGGGTGGAACGAGCGGCCCGGCACGCCGACTCGGTCGCCTATCCGGAACGAGGGAGAAGAGGACGGGGAGGAGTTTGGTGGTAGGCCCACAATGGTTCCGGCGAATTCGTGGCAGCCGATGTGCGGAAACGAGGGCGGGTTGGGAAGCATCTGCCCGGCGGCGAGGACGGCATCGGTGTGGCAGTAGGAGGCGGCGTCGACTTTGATAAGGATGTCGTGGGGGGAGCTGAGCTCCGGGAGAGGGACGGAGCGGAGTGCATAGGGGGTGTTGAAGGCGTCCAGGAACTGTGCCTTCATGAGCTGTGGGAGGGGACCGGCTGAAGCTGCCATTTTTGCTTGCTTCTTTTGTTCCTTATTTGCTTCCGTTAATATGTCAGTGATGCGGTTACACTGTGATGATTGAGATGTAATTACAGAGGAACCAATGTTGTGCATATAGTGTGTACGTTTCAGTTCATTCTCTTTTCGAGGCGATTTCTTCCTTGAATGCCCTCTCCAGAGTTACTGGTAGTCCCCATGCATGCATAGCATAAGCAGGGGTTGTCGATATGGAGAAGATAATGAAGAACTACCGACATTCCAAGCTTATCCCCCTCTTCTTCCCCCGCTTGCCAGCTCCACAGTGGCCCCTTCCCCGCCTATGACGAACTGACCCACCCCCTCATTTCATATCTCCCTATCCGTACCTTGTTCTACATTTTATGGGAATCTATGGAAAAGTGCATAATTATTGTTGAAGGAATATTGCGGAGCTTGTCATGAAATGGACTGGCAAAGTGGGGTGAACGAATATCATCATATTATCACACCACCTACGTGCATTGCAGGATGGCGATCTTCAGTTCGTAGCAATTATTCGCGTTCAAGGCAATACAAACTACCAACAACAAACAACCATGGTGACCACAACAGACACCAAACCGCCCGTCTACGTAACTGTCTCGGCCCTCGACGCCGGCCACCTCACCCTCCCCGAGCGCCTCTTCGTTACCGATGCCGACCCGGAAAAGCGCGCCACAGTCCCCTCCCTCTCGTTCCTCATCCGGCACCCATCGCCCTCTCCCAAACAAGCCGGCGCAAGACATGTTACCAATCTTGTCTTCGACCTCGGCGTCAAGCGCGACCTCAATGGCTACCCACCCAAGCAGCGGGAGCACATCGCGCAGCGACGGCCCATCACCACAGACCCGGACTGCGCTGCCAGTCTCCGCAGGGGCGCCATGGGAAGCAACAGCGGAGGTAATACGAAGGATGGGGCTACGGGAGAGGTCCTTCTCGACCCGGACAGCGACATTGACATGGTGATTCTCAGCCATGTCCACTGGGACCATGTCGGCACACCATCCGACTTTCCCAGCGCCACTTTCGCCGTCGGGTCCGGCACGCTAGACTTGTTGAAGCACGGCGCCGGCCCCCTGTATCCGGCCGAGATTTTCAACGACGATGAGCTGCCCGCGTCTCGAACTGTCGAGTTCCCACCCGTTCCTAGGAGTGGCAGTGGCGCATACGACGACGGCCCATATGCCCCCAAACACACGCCCACGCCTACAGACACACACGCCAAGCTGCCGCCTTCTGCCGAGAACTGGTCCTGGCAGCCCCTTGCGGGATTCCCTCACGCGCTGGATCTCTTTGGCGATGGCAGCGTCTATGCCATTGACAGCCCGGGTCACCTCTACGGCCACGTGAACCTGCTCGTTCGCACCGGCGAGCGCACATATGTCTACTTGGGCGGGGACTGCTGCCACGATCCGAGGATCTTGAGCGGCGAGAAGGGGATCGCCATGTACGAGGACGGCAGGGGCGGGATGAGGAGTGTGCATGTGGATACGGGCGTGGCGAGGAAGACACTGGATTGGATCGCCGAGTTTTTGAAGGAGAAGAGAAAGGGAGGGGAGGTGGATGTGGAGGTAGTGCTGGCGCATGACGGGGTGTGGAGGGAACAGAACAAACATCGATTCTGGCCAGGAAAGCTGTAAATAATTGTAACAATTTGTCTATTTCCCATACACCTGCTCGAGCTATGCGCAAGTCCTTTTGCTACTTGGCCGGTCTGCCTTATAAATAAGAAATCAAGTACCGTTGCCTGAAGGATTCCCATGACAAACAACATTAGTGTATCTGGTCATATCCTGGGACACCTTTCGTTGGAGAGGATCCAGCAACGGGACAGAAATGCCACGCACTTTGAGAGCCTCCGATCAACAACCAAGAACCAGTCCCTGATTGGCTCCATAGTCGGACAACGATCCTTCTTTTTGGAGAGATAATTACTCCCTTCATGACTGACCGTAACTGCACAAACGTGGGGTTGGGTAGCCCCCACATCCATTGGGGATCCCCCACATACTTCTTGGTCCCTTTCCCCAACCTACGGCGATAACGGCGATGATGTATGGATCCGTAGAATGAACTGCGGGGTCAAGAAACATCCCCGCACAACATCAACCCCCCTGGTTAACGATGATCGGTGATGGTGGGACTTGGTGAGGCACCGACTCTGCAGCCGAATGTTTGTTCATTTTTATTTTATTCTTCCTCCATTATTCCAAGAGTTTGTTTCTACTCGTTTCTTCCACTATTAATCCGTAATTTCAACTGCGAGCAGAAGCGGACGAACAGCAAAACACAATGCCTTCTTCGCCTGCAGACACGGTCGCCTTTATCGGTAAGGAAAATGAACATGAATACTCCCTGATGGCGGGTAGAATGGCTGATCATCGTTTTTAGGCCTCGGAGTTATGGGCTATCCCATGGCGAAGAACCTCCACGCCGGTCTTGGTCCTGAAAAGACACTTCTCATCTGCGATGTCAGCACCGAAGCCCTAAACCGATTCAAAGCAGAGACGGAGGGCAAAGGGCACGTCGAGGTCATTACCAACGGCTTTGAGGCGGCAAAGGCAGCTGTAAGAAAACCCTAATATACACCCGGATGACGGTCCAGAACGCTTACATGTCACTTCCAGAACACCGTCATCACCATGCTCCCTGGCTCCGCCGCCGTCAAGGCCGTCTACCTCGACCCGCAAACCGGTATCCTCGCGGGCGCCGTCGCAGCAGCAGAAGAAGACTCCTCATCACCCGAACAAAAACTGATCATGGAATGCGGAACAATCGAGACCGACACCATCCTCGCCGTCGCCAAGGTTGCCCAAGAAACCAGCGCATCTAAGCTCTCCAACGCTCTCACCTTTGTCGACGCCCCTGTCTCCGGCGGACCCATGGGTGCCCAAGACGGCACGCTCACATTCATGGCCGGCTGCAATCCCGATGCGTCCCCCCGAGTCTTCCCCATCGTCAAGTCCTACCTGCAGCACATGGGTAACCCCAACGGCATCTTTTTGTGCGGCGATGTCGGTGCCGGCACCGCCTTCAAGATTATCAACAACTACCTCAGCGCCATCACCTCGCTCGCCGCCTCCGAGGCCCTCAATATTGGCGTCAAAGCCGGTCTAGACCCAAAGTTGCTGACAGATGTCATCAATGCGAGTGGTGGGCAGTGTTGGGTTACAAGCAAGAGCAACCCCGTGCCGGGGGTGCAGGCAAATGTGCCGAGCAGTAGGGGGTATGAGGGAGGTTTCAGGATCGAGCTTTGCGCCAAGGTGTTGGGGATGGGGACTAGGTTGGCGGAAATGGTGGGTGCCAGAACAGTGCTGGATGGGCCGACGTTGCAGGCATTTGGAGAGGCCATGGCGGATGATAGATATCGGGGGAAGGACGCGAGGGTGGTGTATAAGTGGCTGAACGACAGCGAGAGGAAGTAGTTTTATGTATGTGCTTATGCTCTCACGCCTGCAGCCACCGCCCCCAGTCACGACAACCGGGTGGGAAATCCGGAATTTTGGCTAACCCTGGAGGAGGCATGGAGGAGGCATGTTTTAAAGTTTCGGATTTTGTTACATACCTAGGCAAACCTTACTTTGACTAGACTTCCAGCACAAGGTTTGGCCTTCTCAGATATATATACCAGCTCTTGCCCCAACCAAACATTTTTCTTTTCCTTAAAGCACCAAACTTCAAGTCAACCAACCACACAGTCCAACCCGTCCATGTCTTACTTCGAGAATCTCCCTGCCGAGCTCCACGATATGGTGCTGGCACAATGCTCTCTCAAGGCCCTTCTAGCACTAATTTCGGCATCTCCTATCAGTCTACACCGGTTTAAATTGTGCTCGGAACTGGATTCTAAGTTCACTGTGGGAGGCTGCGGAGGCTGCGGTGTCAGAAATGTACGTAGGTGCTTGGAACGACGCCTTGACTGCTACCTGGCTTCGCCTATATCAACGAGGACGCCCCGGCATTACAAGCGAGCACGACTTGGACGTCCAGGTCCTTGTGCAAAGCTGCCTTGCGATAAAATTGAACGTTTTACGGTATGACAGGTCACACGGAAATGGAATCCGCGAGAGATGTTTCACCAGCCTCCTGTGCGTAGTCAAGCTCTTTGACGGCATTGCACAGGCTAACCACCTCTCCTCCCGACTTACAAGCCACGTCTGCCTGCACCTCGATCCCTATTGGTTATAGGTATCAGAGCTATACAACACAGCCCTACGCCTACCTCGGACTCGAACCAGTTTACGGCTATCAGGATGGTTTGTTTAGGTTTGAGATCTACTGCCATTTCATTTTTCTTGGCAACAACGCCCTGCCCTCAAATTGCTGCCAAGCACAGACGAGCCTTCTTCATGCGAAACGACGAGATACTACGGTTTGACGAGGAAGTTGTGCGATACAAGTACTTCCATAGTGTCCTCCACTATCTGTTCCAAGAGCACAAGATGACTATTCGAGAGGTTGCAAAACGATTGTCAGTCACGCCAGACCCAGGCCTATGCGAGACACCAGACGCTACCAGGAAGGAAGAGGAACTCAAGGCAGCTGAGATACTGCAGAGAGCGGCTCTGGAAATGCCGACTGCCGAAATCAGGAAGGCCTTGCAAATCGAACGGCTAGACAAGCGGAGACTAGCTGAGGAAGATGGCTACTGCCGATATCTTGCCTCGTTCGGCATCAGTTTGGTCGACCGGATCCTGCGGTTGATCGAGAACGAGCGACGAGACTTCACGCTGACGGAATTCTCCCGGTTCTCGTTAACGCAGACACCGCAGTCCAGCTTCCCACCTTACAATGCAGTTTCTGGACGATGCAGCAGGGTGGCATTTGCGGCTTGGTTCTGGGATATAATTAGTCCGCCTTGCAGACGTAGGATCAAACACATGCTAATCAGCTGCAGGATGGACCTAGCTCCCGCCGCCGTCAAAAAGGCAAAGACCAAGGTCTTTGAGAATCAGGCCGTCATCGACGAGTCGGCGAGAAGAAGGGCGGCTTCAAAGTTCAAGCTAACGACCGCCAACTGGGAGATCAGGTGGCAGGGATTTGATGGTACGTACCGGCGGTATTTTCTTGTCAGGTGCCAACGTAGTGGCGGCGGCGCGGTGCAGAGCCGGTTGGTCTTCAAACCGTGCACCAATTGCAAAACAGTCGATTTCCCAACGACTACCTGTGTCTAGCAATGTGAAAATCTCTATCTTTGTGTCGCTTAATACAAGGTAATTGATTGATGCTAGTTTCTATTCATAAGATGCTCTAATGCGGACGTCACATCACAGGTGGACCAAACTACTCTTGCAGCTGTGCCACTGCCAAACGCTGCTAATCTCAGCAGGTTGGGTTCTCACGTGGTTCTGAAGCAACGGATATTCCCAGGGAAACAACCCGATTTACCAGCAGCAACATCGCTGTCTCGATTCCAAACTTTGGAATGTTTGTCGCTCAATCGAGAGAAATTGATTGATACTACTTTTACCCAAGCTAGAGTCGCAGAAAAACCAGGAATGGTTTGGCCGCGCAGTCCCTGCTTTAGATAGTTAGTACTACTTGCCAAGCCTAAATCTCAGTGCACTATTCCGTAGACTTGAGCAGAAGCAGCAAAACAACTGAATTTCTCAACTACATAGCCGCTGCATCATGCAGAAAATTAAAAAACCATGTCGCCCATCTGAAAGCAATTGATTAATACCAAATTGGCTCAATTCCACGGCGTGCAGGTTTCGCAAAAGCAGTGCGCAACCGGGTGAATCTTAGGGTAATAGCAGCCAAGCCAAAGGAGTGGGAAAAGACCAGCTGCCAGCCACAGAACAAGCGACTGCAACTGCGACGGCAACGTCAATGGCAACAGACAGCAACAGCAAGAGTGTTTTAGCAATGGTGACAGCGACGGCTAGCCAAATGCCCTTGCCTGAATAGTTGAATGCCCTTGCCCGAATAGCTAATTGCCCCTGCCTGAATGGCTAAATGCCCCTGCCCACAACCCCCTAGCAATAGGTCTTCAAAACCAAACTTTTCCAACTCCAACACTCCCTAACCCAAATATTATGCCTTTACAACCCTAGTTCCTGTTCCCACTCTTTGTATAGTAAATCCTTGATCGCTTCCTAGGGTCTGACAAAACTCTGCTCCAGTTTCTCAAGTTTTTGGACACTGATACTCAGACTGCTCTCATGCTGAAACGGGGATGGTTTGTCCTAGTATGCGAAAGGACATTGTCGGAGAAACAAAGCTCGAGAATTGCACATGCTGCGCCCTATTAGCAACAATTATCTGCATCAACGTAGCATATAGTAAGCACTCACCGCCGTCCATAGACAGTGTTTTGCCATGTCAAGTCTTGGAGCTCCTTATGCTCTCTAACTGTCATGATGTCTTGTGATGATGCCTCTTGATTCCTCTCCTATGAGGCTGACCTTTGGGTCGATCTGCGAGGACTTGGAGCTTAGTACGTACGCGTACGTCTGCATCGGGGTAGGCGGCTCTAGCAAGCAGCGTTACGGCTACGTCGACCGTGCCTGGCGCCGGGCTCCAGCACAACGGGGTCGGAGCAACGCCATCCCCTGTGCAGACGGGCATGGTGTCGGGATATGAGTCTGGTTAGGCAGCTGCGACGCCGCCGCTGCAAAAAGCTCAGCGGGAAGGTGCACAAGGTTTAACGGAGAAGTAGATTGTGGTTTACGGCTGGGAGAAGAGATTGCGTGGTAGAATTGCGTCCCAAGGTTGGGTTCCGGATTGAGATGTGAATAAATGTTGTGGAAAGGAAAAGCAAAGAGAAGGCATTGGAGGAGGGAAGGAGTAATCAAGGCGGGTGCATGTGCCTTTTGCTCGAGGTGCAGGTGGTCTGTGCATAGGTAAACTCGGGTCGCAACGTCATTGCCGCCAGACGAACCAAGTCAGATATTGGCCTCCCTGATACGCAGCATCCGTCAAAACAACGAAAATGACCATCATCGATGCCACAAAGCCCAGCGGGTTGCCGGTCCCAGACCCCTGTCTCTCCTTCTGGCAGCAAACAACCCGCTCCTTTCCGCATCTCAACGCGAACAAGGACGCCGAGGTGCCGGCAAGCAGCGAGTATGCAATTATCGGTTCAGGCATCTCGGGAGCCCTAACTGCCTTTGAGCTGATTCGGTCAGGGGTAGAGGGGAGCAGCATCTCCATCTTCGAAGCTCGAGAGGCTGCAAGTGGCGCAAGTTCCCGGAACGCGGGGCATGTCCGACCGGACGCCTTCCGTGGCTTCCAGGTCTACCGGAAGATTCATGGGACCGAGCAGGCTCTCAAGATCATCGCCAACGAGAGGTCTGTCTTCCATCAGATCGACGAGTTCGTGAAGCAGCACAGTGTGCCCTGCGACTTCAACCCGGCGACGACATTCGACGTCTGTCTCACTCGGGACTTTGCCGATTTCAACGCTCGGAGCTTCCAGGAGTTCAAGGATGCCGGAGGGGATGTGTCGCACATCAAGATATACGAGGGCGACGAGGCTAGGTGGATCACGGGCATCGACCAGGCTGTGGCGGCGTACCAATGGCCGGCAGGATCAAGCCATCCGGCAAAGCTGGCTCAGTGGCTCCTTCACCAGTCCATCTCGGCCGGAGCGAGACTCTACACCCATTGTCCAGTGAATGAGGTGATAAAGTCATCCCTCTCGTCGGATGTGCAGGTTCTTTGGGACTTACGGACTCCGCGAGGCAGTACAGCCGCGCAGAACGTGGTCCACTGCACCAATGCCTTCGCCGCCCACCTCCTTCCCCGGCTTGCTTCTTTCGTCACCCCAAATCGCGCCCAGGCACACGCGATTGTGCCACCTCCAAGCCTGTCAGGCGACAATCTCCTACCAAGCACATTCTCACTCCGGCACAGCCTGAAGCACTTCAACTCGGTAATGCAGCGCAGGGCCGATGGCATCATCATCCTGGGCACGTCGCGAGAAAATCCCAATATCAGCAAGGAGGCGTCTGAGAGCCGGCTGAGTACCGACGACCGCGTCGGGTTCAACGCCGAAGTAAGGCGGGAGGCAATGCGGAGCTTCGAATCGTGTTTCCCCGTCTGCGAGCCAGGGAGGCTGAGGCATGGCGAGGGGCTGCTGCATACGTGGACGGGGATCATCGGAATGACAACGGACTCGGTGCCCTTCGTCGGGAAGCTGGAAAGCTTGCCGGGCCAGTATATCTGTGCCGGGTTCAACGGCCACGGTGAGTTTGTCAGGGTCTGCATATTACGAAAGTGAAAAGAATACTAATGTGGTTCACAATTACAGGCATGGCGCGTATCTTCAACTGTGCTCCTGGTCTGGTTAAGATCATTCGGGGTGGCGAGTGGGAAGACACTGGACTCCCTGAGTGCTTTGCGGCATCTGAGGACCGGCTGAAGAAGCTATCAAAAGGGGTACCTGCATCTGTATTCTAGAAGCTTCAGAATATGACAGGGGTACTGTCATGTTGGTTGGATGACAGTGAACTAATTGATTCTGGCGTCGGGGGAATTAAGTGACCGACTGATTGGTAAGTGACCTTCTCGTTTAACCTATGGTCGGAATAGAAGGGAGTTCCACTCCTCCCTTTGTCCATCACTCTCTGTCTCTGGCGTTGGCATAAAGCCAGAAAGCCAATCATCGTCCACCTCCCAGGATGGAAGTTGCCAAAGCTCCTGCATGTCAACGTCCGACCAAATACCACTCCAGTAATCTGCCACTGCAGACTCGCTGCCGTCGATCGAGCTCATTTCTGCCGACGCCCCAGTCGACTGGCTATCGGCCAGCTCACGGCGCTCCGTCAGACACCGGTCCTGAGATGACCGAATGTACTCCGCCGGCGTCAACCCGACATGCTTCTTGAACAAGCGGTGGAAATGCCATTTCGATATCCCAGCCTGGCTCGCCATCTCGTCTAGCGTCGAGGCGTCAAATTGGCCAGATCGCCCCTCGAGGAACAATCTGAGCTTCTGCACGGCGACCGAGTCGGGGATCGTGCCGCGGTCCCCTGGTTTGCAACGCTTGCATGGTCGGAAGCCATGAGACTCGGCATCCTTTGAGCTGGGGTAGAATGTGACGTTTTCCCGTCGCGCGAGACGGGCGCTGCATATCGGTCGGCAGTAAATCTTGGTCGTGCGGACGGCGTAGACAAATGCGCCATCTGCAGCATGGTTGCGGGTTCTCACTGCTGTCCAGCGGGTTTGATCATTGTCGAACATGATGGAGGACCGACAATTCGGCGGTATCGGTAAGCGCGGAACTGGGACTGAAGTTGGGAAGTTTTGGATAATTGGGTTTTGAAGATGACCTAATAATTAAGTATCAGAGACGGGATTATGGGTGCGTGTTGCTATTGAAGTGGCCAATGGGGCTTCTTTTTGACAGCGAAAGGGCGTGCCTAGCTAGGTGTTGCTCCCAAAGTAGCCAATCACAGCAAACCCCTATCGTCAGTTATGTGGATTCGATTTCAACAACCAGGGCGAGATGACACTGTCTTTTACGACGTCGCAACTATAAATATATCTAGCATCTTCAAAGTCTAGGACACCTCGACTTCCCATACCAGCACAGTTGAGCCCGCGGATTTCACCTGAAGACTTCCATATGGACCACGCCCATGAACCCCGAACGCACTCGGTCATTGACCCGGCCATCCTCTATTGGGGCACTCCAGTCGTCTTGATAACCTCCACAAACGAAGATGGCACGTCCAACGTTGCACCCATGTCTTCTGTGTTTTGGCTCGGCCAGAACTGCATGCTGGGACTAGGCTCGAGCGGGAAAACGCCCCAGAACATCCTCCGGACAAGACAATGCGTCCTCAACCTCCCCGACGATTCAGCCTTCATGACAACGGCGGTGAACGCGTTGGCGTGCACTACTGGCACCGAGATTGTCCCGCTGGCCAAGAAAGGGAGGGGGTATATCCACGTCAAGGATAAATGGCAGAGGGCACAGATCACGCCACTGAAGTCGGACCTAATCGAGCCATGGCGGGTCAAGGAATGTCCTGTTCAGATGGAGTGCGAACTTGTGGCCAAGCATGACATGTTCGGGAACGAGCCCGGCCGTCTTGGTGCATGTATTGGACTGGAGGTAGTGGTACGCCGTGTTCATATTCGGGACGAGTTGCGGCTGGAAGGATACGCTGCTCGCATCGATCCGGATAAGTGGCGACCAATGATAATGAGCTTCCAACAACTCTATGGGCTTCGACATGAGAAGTTAGCACAGAGCGTGCTGGGCAAGATTGACGAGGAGATGTATCGGTAGCAGCCATGAAAGACCAGTGCAACTGCGCTCTCGGGAGCCTAATTCGAAGTTAGACGGAAATTATCTAGACCAACCAGCGCTGCCAGATCCTCAATTAAGGTCCTGTCTGGCATTAAATTAGTACCCTTAGGAGTGGCGTGCCATTCAAACGGCTTAGTGTCTCGTGCGCCTGAAAAAAAGGTTTATTCATGGGTGCGTGGAGGGCGCTGCCGGCGTTGGTCAGACCAAGAGGAGGGCCATCGAAGAGGGGTGGAAGTTAAGTTATCTTTCCTTCCAAGTACAGGTTGGCCGTCGAGAGAGCGCGACCCTAAATAAACCCCCCGAATAAACCCCCAGAGATAGCGCGACTCGCCGGGTTCACGGCGTGACTCATCGGCGAGTTGCATTAAGTTTGAGGTTGAGTTTGAGCTTGCGCATACCATGGTGGACATCAGCATAGACAGTTTATAGGAGGCCTCCCGGCTCAGCATCGGAGCGAACGTCTCCGATCCGACGAAGGGCTCGCCGATAGAAACGGCCTTGCCGAGATCCATGGTGCGCAGGTTTATTGCGTAGCGACCCGAGGAAGATGTCTAGCCCATTGCTCGCCCTCAATGGCGCCCGGGTTTGTGATGTCAATTAATGGGGGATAAGCCGACCCAGGGGATCCAATTCGCCACCAGGATCAGGCATCAGCGAACCTGCGTAGTCAAACTCATGCTGGCGCAACTGGTCCAGAATGTCGACGAGCTGCGAATAGAAATGATCCCTCCGTTGCCTGCTGTCCTTCACGAACGTTTCCATCCAAGGCCTGCCCTCTTTTTGCTTTTCTCCCCCCTTTCGCCCTCTCCAATCAGCACTACGGCTCCGAACGACGCAATTCTGGACCAGGAGAAGCAAGCTCAATTCTGACTCTGCAAGGATTAGGCTGTAGCCGTTTTAGCCAGGGCTGAGCGCGGAGCTGCAGTAATTACTTCGTTCTACAGACCGCGATATTCCACCAGGCCCTAAAACACCCGGCTGACTTTCCCAGCCCTCTCTTGATCGTCTCCCCACCGGTCCTGCCACAGATCTGTGCCCACGTAGCGCCATCCCATGGGCGCGCCGCCCATGCCCCACCGGCTCTTCATCTCCGCCAGCGTCACGGGGCGGACCAGCTCGTAGAGCTCAAGCACGGGGTATCCGTACTTGGATTGTTTACGCCCGGCGTTGAAGTCGTCGTTGCCTATGCCGAAAGGCTCAGTCGGCACGGTACCAGGGGTACGGCGTACCGACGGTGGGATGACCGCGATGTGTCTGAAAATATATTAGTAGGAGATAGATGCGGAGATGGAGAAAAAGAGAAAGAATAAAGAATAAAGTGACCTACGTAATACACGCCCGACCCTCGCCGCCCCCGCGCGTCTCGTACAGCCACAGCCGCGTAACCTCATCGCGTAGCCGGTATTTGCGATACTCGTGGTTCTTCTGCCGGCTAGCGATGTTGGCTAGGTGGACGGGCTTGATGGCGAGGAGCACGTCAGATAGCACTCGGTCGTCTGAGGCTGACAACTTGGACTTGGACTTGGACTTGGCTGTCGGCGGCTTCTTGGATATCCGGAGTGTGTCCCTGCGCCTGGACGCGGTTGTTATGCTGGACGGGGCGGCCCGTGGAATGAAGGAACCGATTAGAGCGGACTGTGTGGACGAAGGAGGCTTGGTTGATATGGGACGTGAGGGTGCCATTTTTATTGAGATGGATGACAGGCGTGTGAAGTGGACGAGCGAGATGTTAATGTAGGTAGGTAGGTACATGTTACATGTGAGAGAAGCCCACCAATAAATTGGCATGACTTCCCATCACGTGCCAGGCCTGGTCTCGTGCTGACACCGCCACCTCCACTAGCACCACCACAGTAGGTACTTGCACGGGTTGGCAGCCTTGGAGAGCATCCTCATTTGAGCAATACATTGAAGGGTACTAAATAGGACAGGAAACAGAGGAAGGAATCCCCGCGAAGGAGCTGTTGAGTACCCCAGAATCCGTCCCCCTGTAGCTCTTCCTCGGTTGCCAAAAGTAGGCCTAACATCATTCATCTCTGAGGGGGTCCACTGGCGGAGATCTCCGTGTACTTCCGCCCACGTATAATCGTTGATATTTATGTGTCTTATATCTCCCATTTCTTCTCTTCCAAGATGACCCGCTGTAGATACTCGACTGAATATGTCCTAAATAACTTCCTCGGATCCCCCACCCATCCCTCCAACTCCTCCCGACCTAGGAATCTGTGGAGGTCGGCCTCGAGCAGACCACCATGTGTGCATCCATTCTACCGTGTCCCCAGGGGCTAGGCGTAACCCTTGAGTAGCAGTAAGGATGCAACACCAAGTGAGCGCAAGGCTTGGGTGGTAGGCATAGACGGTAAGATACCGACCTCAGCCCAAGATCAGCCCGCGTCAAGCCGAGCTCCAGGATCTTCAGCCCAAGCCCAGCGACAGCTACGCTTGGAGCAGTAGGAGCTCAGCTCTGGAAATGGAAATTGATTTTAGAGCGCTTGAGTTTCGTCTCCGAGTATCCTAGTATACGCCGACCGAGCTCGCGAACCGTATGGGCTTCCACCAATCGTGCCAGGCCATCGGATATATAATGTCCCCTGCAGGTCGCGTTCTTGCCAAGGCCTAGACTGCTCCGAGCATCTCACGATTGCTAAGAACCAGAAAGTTGAAAAAATGCATCCCGGGGAGTTCTCGCTCTCTAGTGGTTTATTTATTTGATTTATTTATTTTGCGTTGGACGGGGTCCAAGCAATACTCAGTAGTGTGGTCGGGGGTTGGGCGAGGGCAACTCTCGGGAAACGCAACAACCTGTCTCTGTCCGACATTCACCCAAGACACTGCCGAAAACCCATGCGCTCGATTATTTGCATCTCATGTCACTTGTCTTTCGGCCATGTTTGAATTGGTCCTACTTCCTGGGGACTTTTCTGTCATTATGCCGTCGATTTGGCCTTCGTTCTCTAGAAATCTCGACTTTAGAGTCATTAGAACGACACCGTTTGTGATTTGATTGACTACCTGGACGTGGTACAGGCTTTGGGAATCTCCTATCTTTTCATACCAGATTCACCTGATCAGAACTCCATGCGGTGCTGTGTCATTTAACTAGGCATAGTTGGATGCGCCGTCGGCATCGGTATTGGGCCCCCTGGAGAATTTTCGTTTGCCGCAGTCAAGACTTCGACGCCAGTTTCTGTGACAAGTAAGGTGTGTTCTAATTATACATATGTTAGCATTGGACCATAAACGCGAAATGCTATCTGTACACACCAAATTGAGCAGTCCGTTTGCCATCAACAGTTACGTTTGTCCACTCATCCGGCCAATAAACGTCCCGAGATTTTCCCAGCGCAAGGATGGGCTCAATTGTGAAAGTCATTCCGGGTTTGCATACCCCTACTGCCTTGTTCTTGCCATAATGAGGTATCCACGGCGGGGGATGGAAATTGGTGTTGATGCCATGACCACCCCAGGTCGCGACGACACTGCAGTTTCTGGCCTTGGCATGCTTCTCAATGACGTTGCCAAACTCTCGTATTGGTGTGCCGGGCTTCACGAGCTTAATTGCCTCGTCCAAGCATTCCCGTGCCGTTTCAACTACTCTGACCGAGTCTGGGTCCGCCTTGGCTCGATCGCCCACATAATACGTTTCGTTTAGATCGGCGTGATAACCCTCGTGATATAATGAGATGTCGAGATTGATGATATCACCATCCAGAAGGATTCGCTGGTCGGGTATTCCGTGACAAACAACTTCGTTCGGAGAAGTACACATCGATTTGGGAAAGTGATTATAGTTCAAGGGAGAAGGATATGACTGTCAAGGTTAGAAATAATTAACGTCATCCTTGAACCGAGTCGCGCTTACATTCCGTTCTATGCAAGCTTTGTGGCAGAGCTCGTCAAGGTAATCTGTGGTGATGCCCGGCTTGAGTTCTGCAGCGACAATGTCCAGTACCTGTCGAGCTAATCTGCAAACCTTGCGCATTGCCTCCTGCCCCTTGGCGTCTAGAATGTCAACTTTCGTCCCGTTCAAGCGCCGTTCGCTCTTCGGTATGCCAGTCTCGGCATAGTCAGGTTGTGTTATCGACTTGGGGACGGTGCGCTTCGCAGAAAGTGGATAGACTGGTCGGACAGTGCCGGTGAAGGAATATGTCGGGAAGGGATTGTAAAATCCGGTAACTGGGATCGAGTTTAGAGACAACCCCAGGTGGGATGAGTTTGTGTATGATACCATTTTGTGTCTTGCCTTGCGCTGTTTTGTGTAGGATTTTATGTTGGTTCTACAACACGAGATCTGTCAGCCTGAAGTCTTACTATATATAGTACGAAGAGGATACGGAAACAAACCCAGTTCCTCTTGAAGCAATCTTGGGAGCAGAAATAGCTATCCTTAATGCCCATCTTCATACATTTCGGGCACTGTAAATCCCCAGTATCATTTCCACAGTCTGCCCCTAGGCATTTCCTCTTGGATGCTGGTTCTGATGGATTGTCGGCCATCGTGGCGGGGCTCGTTTCCTGAGATGTGATGCAGCGAGAACACCGAGGGGCGGTCAGTCGCAGGGATAGAAGCGCAAAGAGATGTATTTGGTTAGTCTTATGTCAGAGTTTTGCTCGGTGTAGATCGAAGGGCGCGAAAGATTTCCCCTAATTAATACATAAAATTCAGGTGTTGCAAAACGAGTGATGATTATTCACAAAGTGGGGGTATTTTCCCAGTATCGCATCTAATAAACACGTACATGAAGAAATATATATCCAAGTAATAACGCCAAGAGCCCTCTTCATTGCATAATTATGATTGCCCCGGATCACTGTAAACCCCGCGCCCTTCAGTCTACATCGGGCCCTCCAGGATATATCGCGAAGGTTTTCGTATATTTTGGCGAGGCAGTGGCTGGCGTCGAAGCTGACTGATTTCTTTCCACAAAACCCAAGAGACCACTCCTGTCGGCAAAATGGCTGCTAAAGCCCCTGTCAATGATCTCAACACACTCAGTGGTGTGTCATTCGTCTCTTGAGCACATTTGGTGGAAGCGACACTAGCTAACAGGGGCTTGTGTAATTAGTCAAAGAATCTGGAAATGCCCACGACTCCGCCGGTGCTAACGGAACCGCAAACGGCGATGCTGCTGCAGAACACTCTGGCGAAGAATCCGATGACGATGCTGACGAACATGTCACTGAAGCCACTGCTGCCGCTGGTCAAGGTGGCGCTAAAGAAAAGAAGAACAAGAAAAAGAAGCCTAAGAAGAAGAAGAAGAAGAAGAAGAAGGCTCTGACTGTCCAGACTGAACCTCCTTCAGTCCTCATATCCCAATTGTTTCCAAACAACAACTACCCCAAGGGCGAAGAAGTCGAATACATGGATGAGAATCGATATCGCACTACCGACGAAGAGAAGCGCCATCTGGACAACATCAACAGCGACTTCCTCTCTGATTACCGCCAAGCGGCTGAGACGCATCGTCAGGTCCGCCAGTGGGCACAGAAACACATCAAGCCAGGTCAGACGCTCACCGAGATTGCTAATGGCATTGAGGATAGTGTACGACGTCTAGTCGGACACGATGGGTTATCCGAAGGCGATCCTATTATTGCTGGCATGGGTTTCCCGACTGGCTTGAATCTCGACGAGATTGCCGCCCACTTCAGCCCAAATGCAGGCAACAAGACCGTACTTCAGCAGACCAATGTGATGAAGGTTGACATCGGCGTCCATGTGAATGGTCGTATCGTCGACAGCGCCTTCACCATGGCATTCGATCCCATGTATGACAACCTCCTTGCAGCTGTCAAGGACGCGACGAATACCGGTGTCCGCGAAGCTGGAATTGATGTTCGCCTTGGCGAGCTGGGTGGGCTTATTCAGGAGGCTATGGAGAGCTATGAATGTGAGATCAACGGGACTACCTACCCAATCAAGCCGATTCGCAACATATGCGGCCATACCATCTTACCCTACAGCATCCACGGCACTAAGAGTGTTCCCTCTGTAAAGACGAACGACGCCACTAAGATGGAAGAAGGCGATGTCTTTGCTATTGAGACCTTTGGCAGTACTGGCACCGGCCGGGTTTATGATCAGGGTGAAGTCTCGCATTACGCCCTACGCAGTGATGCACCAATGGTGGACTTGCGTCTGTCTTCGGCCAAATCGCTGTTGAACACTATCAAGAAGAATTTCAGCACTCTTCCATTCTGTCGACGCTATTTGGACAGGCTCGGACAGGAGAAATACCTGCTCGGTGTATGGCATGCCCAGTTCTTAAAACATGTATCTGGAGTGGCTAACAATCGGGCAGCTAAACAATCTCGTCAAATCGGGCATCGTTGAAGATTACCCGCCTCTAGTTGACAAGAAAGGAGCATACACAGCCCAATTTGAGCACGTAAGTAATCGTCTCGGTGCACTTGGAAGATCCCCTATTAATGACGCACACAAGACAATCTTGCTCAGACCTACCGTGAAGGAGGTCATTAGTCGTGGAGAGGACTACTGAGAAAGTTGGCCGTTCTAGGAAAGGATGCTCCAACTGGGACGTTCTGGGATAATCTGCGCCTCATTGACCAGAAGTTCGAGCCTGTATCAGATCTATCTTCGCCTCCCAGAGACATCAGAAATCTAGTGAATCTAACCCGGGTCCTTCTTGCCTCTCCACCAAGACCCAGTCGCCTTCTGCTTTTCCATTGTCACTGTCTTGGTCCCCATCCTTGCCCTTTCCTGGTATGGGGTGCTTGGACAAGTGCTCCAGTGCCCATATCAAGTCCTTTCCCAGCACAGGTGGTATCCTGCCCTCCCCTTTCAATGTCCCCAGTCCTGCAATCCTAAACAGACCTTCCAACCACGCCATCGTCTCCCCGGACTCCCACGGGATGTCATGGAACTTTCTCCTTTCCCTCTTCGTTTCCTCCTCCCTTTCCCTCTCCCAGCTCTCCTGCTCTTCTAATGGAGGAAGCGGAAGCGAGTTTCTGTCAGAAAAGAGCCGTGCAAGTGCAATGGCCTGGTACTCGAAGCTCCTGAAAGTTAAGGAGCGTGGGAGACCTACTATCCCGAGAGTTGGGAAATCCTGAAAGAAGGTGTGCCAGTAGCCTCGGATCAACTTTCCGGATTTGTAATCATACAGCGGACGCCCGTTGGTTTTAGCATCCCAGAAGGGGAATGACGCCTTGTACCCCGTGCAATAGATCACCGTGTCAACGTCGTCCAAGTAGGTGTCGTCATCGAACACAACCCTACCGTTGAGCTCGTATTTCTTGACAATAGGCTTCCATTCTATTCCTCGGGGTGGTCTATCGCCGTCCCACCTCGACTTGGATCTTCTCGACTGATAGAGCGGAAGACGAGCATATGATACCAATTCGGCGGCGAGGTCGTGGCCCGAAGTGGCGTTCCCAATGACCAGCACTTTCTTGGACGAGTAAATGATCGGTACGCGGTAGGATTTGGAGTGTACTACGCGACCTGGAAACTTCCTCGTGAAGTCTTCCAACCCTGGGACATGGGGAATCTATAACTATGTCAGACCAGTACGGGCGTATAGAAGGTGGGGAAGAGGGAAGAGGGAATAGCGGAGAGATGCTTGCGCACGTAAGGAACCGAATAATGCCCGTTCGCTATAACCACGGCATCGAACACTTCCTCCCACCAGATATCGACATGCCGGACAGAATCGCGTTTTCGAAGTGTCAGTTTCCATTTATCGGGCCCGGATCTCAACGTGGGAGAAAACCTGGCAACACTCTCCACAGTTGTGTTGAGCACCAGAAATGAATCGGTTTTGTGGAGAGCGAAGTAACTCTCCACGTACTGACGGGGAATCCAGTGTGGAACAAAGGGTCCATACGCAAACCTGGCATCGGAAAAGCACATCGCAATGTCTGGGACATTAGTCCTGGGGTTGGATGGGCGTCAGTTTATGTAGAACAGACAGAATGCTGCAGTGAAATGGATTTAAACATACGTCAGAGAGTTATAAATTGGCGTCTGGGAGAATCTCTCTTGGCCAGCCGGGGGTGTGATCTGCGGGAGATTATTCGGAATGTTCAAGGGCGGATCCGATTCTGGGGGTAGGCTTCCGGGTCTGGGGATGGCACTGGGCCATGACGTGGCGTCATAGATCCTATGAGGCTGTCAGGCTGCTGTCCAACCACGACTGAAGAAAGAGTTAATTAATTAATTACCATGTGCCGCCGGCTGTCTCCCTTCGCTCAAATACCTGAATCCGCTCGAAGTAATTCTCTGCCTTGAATGCCGCAGCGGTAACCGCTCCTGTATTACGCGTGTGGTGAGGATCGCTGCCGCTCGAGGGAACAGTATCTTGAAGGAGCCAATACCTGCTGCACCGGCACCGATGATTGCTACGGACTTGATCCTCTTTTCTGAATCCATGGTGTTTGAGAATTAGAGAGGATACAAGATGTTCATGATTCTTCGACAAATAATGTGTAATAACTACCAACTGCGGCGGGGAAATGGTAGACGGCGAGCTAATGGTGTGATCAGATTCGTCATCTCCATATTGCATGTCACCATTGGTGTGCAACGTGCGGTGATACTCCAGAACCAGCCTACTGGCTTATTAATTATTACAAGCACAAGCGTTTTGGCTAGAAAGAATTTCCATGTTTCTTTCCTGAAGACTAATTAGCCCAACGAACGGCGCAATATTGGCGAACAAATGCTGAATAGACCCAAGGAAAATGTCGATTCCCACCGGACCGAGGCCCTTGACTTCCTCTTCAGCCTGGTTGAAATTGCCGTTCGTGCTTTGTCGCCATTCTCATCGACAGGAAGAATTCTCGATGCGTCACTGTCTAAAGCGATTACATTAATACTACACAATAGGTCCTAGCACAAATTGCAACTGGTTCGTGCTAGGGAGACGGCGATATAAATTTGAGTGACAGACCCACCATACTTTTGCATTATGAGGCTTGCTAGATTCCCGGGATATGCCGCTCTCTGCTCGTCGTATCGCTTGTAGCCTCCTGTCCCCAACCCGTCCACTCTCTGCTGCCATGAGCTCCGGTGCAGGGTGTTTACGTCTTGGTACTTCTCGTCGAGAAGACATGCCAGCGTTGTCGTCACAATGGTGTGTGAGATCCGAGCAGAGGAAAGCAAGGCCAATGCAATTCCTACATACGTCACGGGCCTGTGCAACTTTGTGGCTAAGAACTGCCGCCTGTCGTTCCCGATTCCGGCTCTCCAAGGAGGGCAGCGTCCCTCTCCACAATACCCATGCGCCTCAGCGTCATATAATCCACATTAGGCCGGTCATGGGCCGGCTCAAATGGATCTCGCTCAATGCCTCGGCCGTATGATGGCTGGTTTGGACCAAATCCTTCCTGGCCAAATGGGTTCGTCCCGTCGCCCTAGAGGAATTCGTTGACCTCGCCATCCATGCAGAGGGCCCGGGTAGACGCTGTATTTTGCGTGCCAACGAGTATTGTGACCCTCGGTCTCTCGTTCGCAGGTCGATCGCGCCAACCCAGAGCGTTGCGCATGTCGGCAAGCAGGTCTCTGTAGTTCCCGCCGTCGCCTAGGAACGTGAGGAAGCTCAGCTTGATGGATCGCAACGACGTTGGTAATGCAGCGAGCAGCGAGAGCAAGTTGTCCTGTCTCACAAGAAAATTAGAAAGCCCAAAGTGTCGTAGCTTCTGCCACCTGTCGATGGGGAAGATGGTGCGCAGTGGTATGAAATTCTCCGTAGATTCGCTGGTCCCTGATAGCGTAGCCTCGTAAAACTGGTTGACATCTACCTGGGTCCGGAGGCTGACATGTTGCAGGTCCTTCGCCTCACCCAGCGCAAGTTTCAAGTAGCCGCTGAGGAATGATGACCAGTCCTCCCACTCTTGCCCATCGGCAAGGAGGGCAAAGTCAATGCGGTGAAAGCCCGGTCGTCGAAGCAGTACAACCAGGTTGTCATACTCTTCGCATGGTTGGTCAAAGACGTGGCAGTTCAGCCCTGTGTTGAGCTGGTTCACGTCGAGGATGAGTTCCGAGATGTGGTGGTTCTGCTTTTCAAGCTTGCGCGTGACGATACAAAAACCTCGCCACTTACTCTTTTCTGTCTCGTCGTCCCGTGGAGGCGCTTCATATGGCACCTCTCCGAAATCTGGGGTTGGCCAGCCGCGTGGAGTGGGGTAGTTAAAGCCATATGGAAAGGCGCGGATCATGGGCGTCTCGTAAAGCGGCGTGAACAGAAATCCATGGGCTGCAGGCGTAATGGTGATTCTCCTTAGTGAAGGGAAGCGATCCAAACCATACCTCAGGGCATAAATATCAGCCCCCGACGCCAGCACGTCTTCCTGCTGTAGTAGAAGCTGCTGGTAATAATCCCACGACACGTCGAGCGGCAGCTGCGCGCCGATCTGTTCGGTCCTTGCAACATGGTCTGGGCGGTCTACGTCACTCTCCTTGCGGGATGCCAGGTAGTCAATATTTTGCTGGCAAGCCCGTGCAAACCATCCGGGACACGCTTCCGGCGAGGGGCTCTCCATTAGCCGATGGACTGCATCGTTTTCCCTTTCAATGTTATGAACTAGCTGTGAATCGTCCCAAATAATCTCGATAATCCCCTTACGGAGCGTCTCATGGTCTGCAATCGCGTGGAAGACTTCAACGTTGCGCGGATTGGCAGACAAGAACACCCTGTCAAGGCCAAGAGTAGCCCTTTCGCGTAGGATTTTGCATGTCAACCGGAGGTTCTTGATGTCACGGTTAGGCAGATGCGACGCCGCTGCCGCAAAAAGCTCAGCAGGAAGGTGCACAAGGTTTAACTGAGAAGTGGATTGTGATTTATGACCGGGCAAAGACATTGTGTGGCAGAATTGCTTCCCAAAGTTGGGTTCCGGATTGAGATGTGAGATACAAAGTGAAAAGAAAAGAAAAGAAAAGGGAAGGGACGGGAGGAAAGGGGTAAGGGGTATATATATATAAGTTAATATAACACAATTTCTCTGGGTGCAGGTGGCTTTATGCTAGCATATCGCTCTCAACCAACGCCTCCCGTCTGGACCTCGGAAGGGAAATTCTGAAACATCCCAACATGAGGAGCACTCTTGCTGGTTGCTAGTTGCCTCTTAGTCGCAAGGACAAGTCGCAATATTGCTGTACTAATTACCATGCTATGAATGAAGCGAGAGTAGCTAATCTTCCAAACGAGGTGACAATCTAATAGCTGGAACATTCTTCGAGAGTCACTTGTTGACTTCACACTGGCCCAAATCACTACCAGGCAGCGCAATCCCGCCGCATGCGAGAACCCAGTTACGACAAACTTAGCTGAAAAAACAGACGCCTAGAGGTGGGCCACCAGGAAAGAAGCAAGCGGCGCAGCCAATCACAAGACAATCTGGGAGGGACTGGCACGGGGTGCCGACGCATCCTTGCCGTTTCGCGGGAATCGCCAGGTCATCGATGTCCCTCTCCTTCACGGCCGAGCTCTGAACCGGCCTATCGGCGGGGTCCAGTAGCTGGTCCAGGTCGGTGACGAGCCGGCCGTCGACGGCTGAGGCAGAGTTTGCCAGGTTGGAGACTGAGGCTGGCACGGCCATGCCGCTGGCCTCCCACGCGGCTAGCTGGCTCGCAGCAAAGGATGCCAGTTGGTCCGGGTCCAGCTGGTGGTAGTCGAGCACGGTACCGTTGCCGGCGAAGCTTCGCAGCACACCGTCGGCGCCCACCGAGAAGAAGCCGTGGTCGTCGTCCGTGTTCAAGGCCTGGACGGCGGCGGAGACTGGGCCGGGGATGTACCGGTCTGCAGCCTCCCGAGATTGGACATTTGGAAGCGCATTGATGCCCTGGAGCTAAAGTTAGAATTGCGTTGTGCATCTTCTGACGTTCATATGGGATAGAGACTTACTAGCGACAGGGTGGAAAGGGAAAGAAGTGTCGACGCTACGACTGAGTGTGAAAGCTGCATTGTGATAGCGATAGTTGATCTATGTTACTTTTGCCGTTGCTGTTGCTGCTGGAATGTTTGTTCGGAGACCAGGAGAAACCAACTAGAGACAGCCAGGAACTATATATTATCTAGGTGCATCTTTCTCGGATGATTGAGTCCGCAACTCATTTAGAACAAGCCAAAGTCAGGCCCGTAGTCGCAAGTTGTGATGATAGTAACATCAATCTGCGGCCTCGGTGTTATTTGAATCCTCCAGGATGGCCTTCTGACGCCGAGGGGATAAGGATGGCGATCCCAGAAGAACCGGCATACTTACTCCCTCCTTTGTTCTCCTCATCTCATAGTATACCTCGATTCTAATTCTAAACCGGCTGCCAAGGCATCTCAGCTCATTACATCGTTCTTTTACCAGTTCTGTATTTACCTGACCACGGAAAGGTACCTAATATGGCCGAGCTAAGTGCCGGAAGGATCGAAGTGCATATGATTGATTGCCAAGGCAGGACGGGACGAGACGATCCCGATGCACAAGAGGAAGGTATCCAGGGTTCTACATTCATTTTGGTAAACTTTGCTCGTGGTTTGGAAGTCCCTGATCGACAGAGCTAGTCGATTGCAAGCGATTATTAAAGTGATATGTTGCCAGGCAGCAGCGTGACGTCAATTGGCTACCACAGTTGCGGCCCAGTGACTTCGTACTTAGACTGCGCGACACCGCCGCATTGCGCCGCAAACAAACTTGCTCTGTTCGTCATCCTATTTTAGCCAGCTAAACATCAACCTCGTTCGCATCACGCCGCCAGCTCCACTACCACCTCCAACCACCGCAAGATCGGCGCGAGAACAGAAATGGCACAGCACAACAAGGCTCAAGGCGCAGCATCGTCCCCGCAAGACTCAAGCCCAGACCAACCAGAGGTTAGCGGGATCCTCAAAGGCCTGAAACAGGACCTCTCGCTTATGGGGTGCATCGCGCTCGGCAAGGACGGAGTGCTGCGATCCTTGACTGCCGACCGCGACGTGGTAGATGCGATCGGGCTCAACCCAGACCAAATAGCACGCTTGATGCACATCATGTTGCCCCATTCCAGCGAATTTGGAGATGATTATGAGGGTGTTGATGGAACCAAGGTCCCCAAGGAGGCATGGTTTGAACCTGACAAGGGAATTCTGCCACCGCCGTTGAGTGAGGAGGCGAGGGAACGGTCAAGGAAGGCCATGGAAGAGAACCCTGACCTGTTTCAGCGTAAGAGGGAGGAGTTGAGACAGGCGTGGGAGGGGTCTGGCTGACGGTCGACTTGACCAGTAACTGTCTCCCAAAGTCAGTGGATATCACGCGGAAAGTACGGATAAATCGGCGCAGCTGGAAGTTTCAAGTAATTGAAGTATGACATATGACACAAATTGTTTTCTCGGTGCCTAGGAGGATCAAATCCTTCGCCATGATCAGCGCCGTCCTCATTGCTAATAATAACACTCGTAGAAGCGCTTTAAGACTGTGAGAGTGTAGTTCATCCCTAACCTTAGCAAGCCTACTAAAATCTCACTAGACTCTATCACACCCTATCATGTCATGGGTAGACGCCTTAGCAATGTACATATCGGTGAAAATTGTAGGCATCTGGCTGAGGGAAGGCAAATTATGGGGGGGTCTTTCGTGTATAAATGGGTCTCTGTCTACCCGTAGAAGAGAAGCTAATTCCCCAGAGACATCCTCATCTCAAATCACCTGACAACCTAGCACATAACTTCATCATGCAGTACTCATTTCTCGTAGCCGCTCTTACGACTGCCCTGGTCTCGGGCACCGCGCTCAAAGATCGGACGGCCGGAGAACCCGACAATGTGGGCACGAGCCTCAACAAGCGCGGCTGCTTCGACGGCGGCGAGAATTGGGGCGCCGACAGGAACTATGCCTACAACTACGCCACCAGGGCGTGCGAAGAGGCCTTTGTCGGCACTTACAGGCCCGGGGACATCAGGGCCATCTGCTACAACCTCGACAGCACCAAGAAGGTCGACTTCGCCCTCGAGCTAATCAGCAAGAGCAACCGCGACATCGCGGCGGATGAGTGCTACGACGGCCTCCAGAAGGAAATCGGTGGGTGTGACAACGGCGGCAGCACTTCGTACACCAACTGGAAATACACGTTTGTAGCAGTCTAACACCCAATGGGTTTTGGGTTTCATATCTAACGCAATTAACTGATATCTAGGTCTGATCCAAATGCCGGCCAATGTGCCTAGGCCCCTCAAAAATCTAGAGAGTTTAGGGAGTCTATGTGTTGGAATTGTGTTGCTCAATTGGCGAAGAACAAGTTCCTGAAGATGACAAATGGCAGCACATAGACGGCACATTTCCTCACGTTCATAGTAGTATTATTTATCCCCTGTTGCTATTAATCAGCCTCATCTTCCATTGTGATTGTTGCGAAAGTGCTATTTACCGCTAGGTTGTCACAGGCGTACAATACCGTTCGAGTACGTTGAGTCTCTCGGTATCCTTCGCGTCATAAGTTTGACTCTAATTATGTGAGAATGCACTTTCGATTGCTTACCCAAGAATGGACAGCAGACTATGATTCCTCACCGTCGACGCTAATACTGCTTGTTCGCGGTCGACATGGTTGACGGCGTGCAGAACCGTTTCCGGAATTAAGCCCGGCAAGTGAGTCGAATCAAATCCACCAAGGAGAGGATAGCAACCGAGGTGAACCGGGATGACGGTGCCGATGCAGTGGTGTTCCCAGAAACCAACCGGGAGCTTATTGGGTAGGAGAGCTGTTGCGCCATCGAGTCCCGTAATAGCAACAGAACGTGCTTGCAGATCCTCCGTCATTTGGACTAGTCCGTCTCTTCAACCCCACTCTGCTGTCGTTGACCCAAAGACAGTTATGCTCGAATATGCCGAGTCAACAATATTGGTACCTATATATCATGAAATTTCCCCGGTGTCACCTCGATTCCTTTCCGGCTCCCGCATCTATGAGGACGGACCACTTCTAGCCCCGTCAAACGCTTCACGTCGCACAAGTCCACCAAACAGACGACCAGAAAATGACTGGCGAGGAGAAAGAGAAAGACGGCGCCGAAGACGCCCCTATCCAGGACCGGAGGGGCAGTGGCACCTGGTCGGACAACGGGATCACCTCCGCGGCGTCGTCGAGGGACCTGGACGAGACGTATGAGGTCTACAAGCAGCAGGACGCTCGGGACGTCGACCCAGACGAGGAGCGCCGGGTACTGCGCAAGATCGACTGGCATGTCCTGCCGCTGCTTATGGGTACCTACATGCTCCAGTACCTCGATAAGTCGAGCATCAACTTCGCGAGTGTGTACGGGCTGGAGAAGGGCACGAATCTGCACGGGCAGGACTACTCCTGGCTGTCTTCGATATTCTACTTTGGTAATTAATGCTTTATTCTCTGCGAGTCACGGTTGAGGATGGCTGGCTGATTGATTGGGGAAAACATGTCCAGGCTATCTATTCTCTCAGTACCCCGCTGGTTACCTCCTCCAGCGGTTTCCAATCGGCAAATTCATCGGCGTCACCACTCTTGGTAGGGTTTCCTGCCCTGATATGATAATCATGTTAATATGGCTGACTTTCCAATGCCAGCATGGGCCATCCTCGTCCTTACGACGCCGGCGTGCACCAACTTCGCCGGCATTGCGACGAACCGCTTCCTCTTGGGCGTGACCGAGGCGGTCGTGAACCCAGGGTTCGTGCTCGTCACGTCCATGTGGTACCGGAAGGCCGAGCAACCGCTGCGGCTGGTGACTTATTACTGCATGAATGGCTTCGCCGGCATCTTCGGCGGCCTCCTCGGCTACGCCATCGGCCACATCACCTCGGGGCTGCCGCAGTGGATGTACGTCTTCATCATCTTTGGCTCCGTCAGCTTCGCGTGGGGCGTCTTGTTTTTGGTCTTCATGCCCGACCTTCCCTCCACCGCGACCCGCTTCCTGAGCCCGCGCGAGGCCATCGTCGCCGTCGAGCGCGTCGCCACGAACCGGCAGGGCATCAAGAACCAGCACTTCAAGAAGTACCAGCTGTGGCAGACCCTCTGGGATCCCAAGACGTGGATCCTGTTCGTCATGGCTATCGCCGCCCAGATCCCAAATGCGGCACAATCCACCGTGAGCCATCCGCGACCCTATCCCATCCCATCCCCCCTACTTATGCTCTTCCGTCCGTCTCCAACGTCTTTTCTTGTAATATCCCGCTAACTTGCTCCGCAATCAAAGTTCACGTCCATCATCCTCAAGACTTTTGGCTTCACCACCCTGCAGACCCAGTACATGCAGATCCCCGGCAACGTCATCCAGATCGTCTCCCTCCTGGCCTCGGGGTACATTAGTTCGCGGTGGCCCAACACAAGATGCCTGGTAATGATTTTCGGGAACCTCATCTGCGTGGTGGCTGGTGGCGTTCTCGTCGGCCTGTCGCCGGGCCCAGATGGCACTGAAAACAAGTGGGGGAGGCTGGTTGCCATCTGGCTGTGCTCGTTCCAGTCTGTAGGCTTTAGCATAAGCCTTACTATGGTGAGCAGCAATGTCGCTGGCTACACCAAGAAGCAGCTCACCGGGGCGTTCATCTTCGTTGGCTACTGCGTTGGGAACATCATTGGGCCCCAGACCTTCAGAGACTCGGAAGCACCCTTTTACCACTCTGCCTATATAGCGTGAGTTTCTATTCCCTGTCCCGGTAGACAGACCAGGTCGCTCCCAGGGCTACAGATAGCTAACACAACACACCGCTGCAGGATTCTCATCGGCTATTCTGTCAAGACGATTATGGTCGTAGTCTTATACGGTTACATGTGGAGCGTGAACAAGAAACGCGACCGCGAAGCCACTGCAGACTCGCGACGCGCCGAGGACCAGGAACGGGAAGCTATCGAGAAGGGGATGAGAGACATGACCGAGATCGATAACAAGGGGTTTAGGTACGTCTTGTAGAACAGGCAGTAATAAATAGTAATGCTGTCAACCTTCCTCCGGCTAGAATCAAGCAAATGAGAATTCCATGTTCAGCTCAATGTCGCCCATGAGTTCGGCTGCCCCATGAGCCAGATGCCGACATTCGTCACTCGCTCCCTTCTTCTCGACAGCAGCCATCAGCGCCTCCTTCCAGAATCTCCATCGCTCCAAGCCCAACTCGGGCCCGCGGTACAGGCTTCCCGAACGGTAGATGCCTTCAGCCTTCTCAGGGAATGGTGCCTCGACTACCTGCGTATAAGTAGCCTGGCCTGCAAACATGATCCACAAGGCAGCTGAGCTGACGGAGCAGTCGAAGGCTTCTTGATGGTCAATCTTCTCCTCAAGAGATCCACGCATCGTCCAGATGGAAAGTGGGGAGTAGCTCAGAAAGCCGCACTGCGTGAGGCGTGCAAGGAAAGCAGAGAAGTTGAGAGCATGGGAGTACTGATTTGTGTCTTCCGGGTCATCCTCAAAGATCGCTGCAGAAAATTCTCAATATCGCTCGTGCCAGAATTGCCAGTATTTTTGTGCGTCAAGTGAGTGAGAAACTTACGAGTAAACCACTCTCGCAGTTGGCTTTTGAAGTCGTCCATGGTGAAACAGATCATGTATCCCTGGAAGCAGAACAATATCCATTAGTCTCGAGTTAGAGGACCACCACATGGTAGCTTTATAATCCATCGCGACACGATGCAATAACCAGGGTCTGGGTACATACATCGTCGTCTCCCTGTCCGGTTAATTTTGGAGAATGGGAAACACGTTGAATCAGTTGCACCAGCCTCGTTTGTGCTGGATGACTGTACGGAATCTGTCGGGCTATCTGACAGAGGAAGGAACCGAACAGGCCAATCTCGGCTCCGCGTGTTTTGCGGGCCTCGGGCTCGGGAAGCATGGCAGTGATCTCTTTTGCCGTCTCTTTAACGGAGAGCTGGCTCTGGAGATAGCGCTGCAGGACGTCAAAGGCCCTCTTGTCGGCATAGCGGCCAGGCCCGGCATCGGTTGTGCCGTCGTCCAAGAATTTGAGGCTGAGATCAGACATGGCGTTATGAGTGAGTGCGTGTTGCGATGCAGATGGTCAGATGAATTGGGTGTCAAGACAGATGAATCGCGATTCAAAAAGTGCGACGTAGATAGAGGCATTCAATTTGCCCGAGGGAGGATGGATCGCCGTGACTCATTAAAGGTATTGAGGGGCAATGTCGCGACCCAACTGCACGTGTGCTGCGCCACCTTTCTGGCACAGGGAGCCGCCCGACGATTCACTTCAGGCAGGGGAAAGGGAATCTGCTACCAACCGCCACCCCAAGAAAACGTCCACGGCGCCAATATCTAGCCGGATGTGCGACGAAATTAACCGCTGGCCTATTAGATGCTCGCCTTTGCCGTGCCTGTACCGAAACCACCCATGGACCGGTGTCCCGTGGTCCTCGTTGATGCACCATCAGACACACCTCTCCCGCCAAGGCAAGGAGATAGACGTCCTGGAAACTGACGACGAATCAAAGCTAAGGGGAAGACACACAAAACACATTTCTGCACATGCGGCAGGTGCCCAAAATAAGAAAAGAGCGGCTACTTGAAACGCGCGCCTGCCGCTGATGCCAGGACCGTAAGTACAGTACCTATTTTAGGATGTCGGGGGGCTGCAGCACTCCGCGTTGTTGGCGATGGAGACTTCATTTCGAGATGTAACGAAGAAGTATAATACCTCTCACAACACAACGGCTACTCAGCGGTGCCTTGTCTCTTGAGGCACACAGTATACTAAGATATATCCAATTCATTACGATCCTTTCTCAGCTGTCGACCCCTTGCCAGAAGTCGTCCTCCACTCCTTCCCGTACGCCGCAAATATCCCCGAGTCGAAACGGGATTGTGGGACTATTATGGGTTGCTGCTCGAGCAAGGAGGACGTATGTCCGGCCAACGCATCCACGTGCCGTAATGGTGTGCCTTCGAGACACTAACGCGGCCCTAGTACTACGACATACCCCGGCGAGAGGACAACCTCCCGGGCCGGACTCACTTTCCCAAGACTACTGCGCAGTCAATCATAGCCCAAGCCCCAGCACCAACTCACAACAAAGCCCAAAACGCCCGCAGGCCCCACGCTCACTACGATGACGAGAACCTCTTTGCGAATGAACGAATCAAGTTGACGCCTCTGCCAGGCATTGCGCTGCCGAATAATAACCGGCCTGCACCTGTCCTTTGGGCATATCCAGCCAACAATTTCGACTACACCACCCAGAATAGGTTTGGGAGACCGATGGGAGGCAACGGTGTAGATGCTGGGCCTATGAGAATTGTCACGGATAGGAACCGGAACATCCAGGGAATGATCCTGCATCCTCTTGGGGATCCAGTGACCTTTGAACGAGCGCAAGAGAGGAACCGTCGCCGCCCTGACTACCGGGCCGATTATTAATACTGTCACGATTATTGTATATTTCGGAGAGCAAGAGGCTAGGTTGAATTTCACTTGTAATACGATGATGAGAGAGTCGATCGACCCATCAAAGTCCACCTTCAAACATCCCTTCCACCTTATTAAAGGCTTACGTCAAAGATCTGTTTGTAAACGGACTGTGGGTCATATATAATGACGGCAAACGCTAAGTCTGATCGCGAGGCTCTCCCGAAGGCCATCACTTTTCTAGAGGAACTGCTGGACGACATCCGACCCTTCCGAGAGTTAGGACACCCTGCTGCGGCCAACCTTCTCGAGAAGCTTGGCGCCGACCACATCATCAAAGTACCGCGAGGCCCTTGATTTGGGGGTCTGTCGCTAGGGAGCTGACGGGGGAGACGGCAGGGCACTTCTTATACTTGCGCAAAACTATTTAATGATCATTACCTCTCTGGGAGGATGACTAATTATCTCGTCGTCCTTCTCTGTTCCTGTGATTTAAAAGCAGGGGTTGTCAGTCCAGCGGCTTAACCCGCTCCCGAGACCAGGATTGCCATCCTTCGGGTACTTTCATTTCGTTTATTCTTTATTCAAGTGGCGCGACATGAAGCTCGACCGCGGTTCATGTTTCCTGCAGGCTTCGCCAACATCGGCGACAATTGCGAACACCCACCGGAAGCAGCGTTCGCCGTCGTAACGGGCACTCCACTCCCTACCTTCGGAGCTATGGACCAGCATGGATTGGAGTTGGCCCCCTCGGAAGTCCAAGGCCTTGAGGTTGTTCCAGGCCAAAATATCCATGGGTATCCCGAGGACAAAGCAGACGAGCCGCTGGCGTCTTCAACAGCGAAGGGATCTCGCAAGCGGCTATTATGGATAGTCGGCGGCATCATACTTGTCCTAGTCATTGTGGGCGCCGTCGTTGGTGGAGTCGTAGGAAGCAGAGCATCTAGAAGCAGTGCCTCCAAAGGCATCACACCGCCATCACCGTCGCCGTCACCGCCGTCACCGAGCGAGTCCTCGACTCCCAAGACCAATACGACGCTAAAATCGATTCAGCTAAACTCCAGACTCGCTGTGACAGGCTATCGTGGCAACAGCGACTTCCAAGCACGTCTCTTCTACCAAGGCCCTGATAATGTGCTGCGCTACTCTGACTTCAACAGCACCAGGAATGTTTGGACATCCTCCGCACTGCTGGGTAATCTGGCGCCGATGGCCAAGACGCCTATAGCAGCCACGACCTGGTTGTCCACCTCACCGGTATTAGGTTCTGTGGCCTTTTAATAGGCTCCGGGCGTTGTGTACACACGTAACTGACAAGCTGCCACAGCCCCAGATGAACCTTTACTTTGTCGACCAGACCTCGCTGCTGCGCGGACAGCGGTTCCAGGACAGCGTTACGCCAGCAAAGGGTTTGTCGGCGGACATCTACGCCTATCCGATGGAAATCGACACCTCATCCCGGCTCGCGGGGTACCATCCACATCTAGTCTCCCAGGACAAAAACGGCAAGCTGCGGTGGCTGCATTGGACGGCTCCTGACAACTGGGACAATCGCACGTTTGACGGTGGCGACGCTATAGGTTCGCCCAGCTCCGGGTTAGCGGCGTTGCCGGCGGCCGTCTCAAATTTCACTGCTGGGTCGTTCTTGTTTCGCAATGCGGCAGGGGAGATGACTAGTTTCGTTGGGAGCACAAATGGGGTCCTACGAGACGAATGGGCGTGGGCACAAGGTAAGCCGATACGGGCGCCACTCCTTCCCGGAATACTAGGTACGGTAGGGAGTGTTGTTGACATTGTGGCGGGACAGGAGGACAGGTCTCTACGCGTATTCCGGCAGACACAGCCATCGGCGCCTTCGTGTATGCCCGAAGCGAAAACCTGGTCAACACCTACACTCTATACCAAGACGACAAAGGTGTGCTGCAGGTCGTATGGCAGAATGACGCATCTGGCTGGCAAGGACCACAGACATTCCCCGCCCTAGCAGATGCAGACAAGGGCACAGATATCGCCTGCTTGATCCAGGCTACTTGGGACTACACAAGCGTAGCGCTCAGCGCAGCGACAGATATGAACCGATGCTACTTCCAGAGCGGCGGCAAGGTCAAGGAGGTGTGGTTTGACGGTAAGAACTGGCAGGACTTAGGATATCTTCCTATTGAATGATGGGTAGAATGTGTGGAGTGCGTTCGAGACCGACTTCGGTTAGAAACGTTAGGCACGGAGCGAGCGAGGTCAGAGGGACGCAGATGAATGGGATGGATAGGCATCATATAATTACATTCTCCAGATAGGGCAGCATCTGTGCATCTCAAATAATTAAGTGTTAATTAGGCTCAACCTTGTCAGCATATAGACAACTAACAAATCAGATGGCGGTACGAAGACGTGGTGATCATTCCATGGATCCAAAATGTTGCTTACTCATGTGAGTCATGTCTAATTTCGAGCGGGGTTGACCAACACACAACAAACCACCATAACCCAAACGTCCTTTTTTTTCACCTTGTTAAAAGGCTTGCATGAGAGATCTGTTTGTAAACGGACTGCAGATTATCCACAATGACGGCAAACGATAACTCTGACCAAGAGGGTCTCTGGAAAGCCAACACTTTTCTCGAGGAACTGCCAGACGACATCCGGCCCTTCCGAGACCTACTGGAGACGTATAGCAAGATACCTCCCGATGAAGTTGACAATCATCTCTATAAAATCGTACGTACTGCCTCGACGACGAGAGCAATCCCTCGTCCTTGCGTAGGAATTCACGACCCCCCCGCTGACATTCTCTCCTCCGCAGCGCGATAAAGCCTGGGACATCGCCCACTACCCCTGCATCGGCCGCTGGTCCTTCACCAACCTGAAGCTGCTCCAAGGCCCAACCTTCCAGGCCGTTATTGCGCGGCTAAAGGCCCCCGACTCCCAGGATGCCCTTCTCGACGTCGCCTGCTGCGTGGGGCAGGTATCGCGCAAGCTGGCCGCAGACGGGGTCGACCCTGCGCGGCTGTACAGCACCGACCTCGTCCCGGCCTTCATCGACATCGGCTTCGAACTGTTTCGCGACCGCGACCGCTTCCCGCCGGGCGCCTTCGTCGCCGCCGACCTGCTCAAGCCAGATGATGCCGGCGCGGCAGCGCTCGACGGCAAGGTGACGCTGGTGCACGCGTCCAACTTCTTCCACCTGTTCCCCTGGGAGCAGCAGGTCCAGGCCGCGGTGCGGATGGTGCGCTTCCTGAAGGCCGGGACCACGGACGCGGCCATCTTCGGGGCGCAGATCGGCTGTCCCCAGCCGGGCGAGATCAAGGCGTTGATGGGGGCGGGCACGCGGTTTGCGCATGACCCGGAGTCGCTTCAGAAGATGTGGGACGAGGTGGGCGAGAGGACGGGCACGAAATGGAGAGTCGAGGCTGGATGGGTTGGGGAGCTGCCTTTCCAGATCCCCGGGTTTCCCGAAGAGATCCGGTATCTAAAGTTTGCAGTCTATCAGGCATGAAGTCTGTAATCGGGACGGCATAATTAGGAGCAAGATAGGTAGTTATTAATTAGGAATAGAAGGCTCTATCAACTTATGTGTACTGGACATGTGCATCTTAACTAGGCGACACTCCATCTGATGGTATCAACTTCGATGTGGTTCCTCGCATCCCCAGTTCCAACCAAGACCTTAAGCGGACCACGGAACACACGACATGCCCATCCTTGGAGTAGTATTTCCCGCAAACCAGGCTCCCTCCTGAAGCTCGTCGGACCGATCCTTCCTCGGGCGTAGCGGTCTCGGCCGTACCGAGGGAGATGAATGCCCGGCCTCGGCGGTGCTCAAGCGGTTGAAAAACAAGATACACGTCACCCAGCTCGCTGGCTGTGACGTTGATGCTCAGGGTACCGAATCCGGAAATGCCGCTCGATTCCTCCCTGAAGCCTGCAAAGATGCCGCTTCCCTCGGTGGGGTATTCGACAGCGTTGAACTCGCGAGGCACGACGGGCTTGAACGCGGCACTATTCGGGATGCCCGAGGCGTCGCGGCCAGTGTCCGTCTGGTACTCGGGCGGCGTGACGACTGTTTTGCCGATGGCCCATAGGGAGGGGCGGTAGTCGTACAGGGCGGTGATGTTGGGGATGCCGATCCCGACAGTCAGGGGGACAGAGCTATCGTTGAGGCTGACCTTGCTGTAGGTGGCAACGGATGGACAGTCGAATGAGAGCATGAGCACGCGGGTGATGACTGGGTCGGGGAATGGCCAGGCAGTGGCGATGGAGACGTGGGTTCCATCATCGAGGTGAGGGATGTGAGCGAGGGCGAGAGGGACGAAGCTCAACGCTGCGGCGAGGATGTTCTGGGGACGCATGATGGTAATTGGATGGCGATGACGACCCGGGCAAGAATATAAGCTCGGAAGGGTAATGTAGTCCAATCGGAAGAATACAGTAGTATTATGTGGTACCGACTTGAAACGAGTGAGGAGGGCATTTGACAGGTTTTATGGACAATATGAACTTCCTGCAACCCCCATTGCACCCCTTGTATCGCACCCTCGCCGACTGGGTGGCTCTCGACCATCAGTGCCAATTGAGGCGCACCTGGATGTCCAGCTCCACAAACAGAGCCATTTGGGGACCATAGGGTTACTCAATCGGTTGGCCCAGATGCTGCTAGTTGAGCCTTTCCCACCTGCAAGATGCGAGCACCCCCCACTCCTGGGGGACCGTATTGCAGCTCGTAGTACTCCATAGGATGGACTATTGATTGAGGCTGGCGCCGCATTGCAGAGGTCCATTGAGGTTATTTGTTCTATTATTGATCCAGTGGCTCTAGGTTCTATCCTGGTTGGTGAGGGAAAAGCACTGCACGCCCCCACGGGTTGTCCATCAAGGTTGATACCAGCCCTCCAACCCTGCATCCCTCCAGCCCCCATACCATCGTCCCGCTTGGGTTGAGTCCCTGCATTAGCAACTTGCCACGACCTCTGCAAAAGTAGAAAGTGGCCGATTCCCGACAAAGCCAGGTGGGTGGGTGGCTCGTCGCTTCGTCGCTTGTAGTCCCAACTTACACTTCCATTCTGGATGCTGGATGATACCTACGGCAAGCGTACCGCAGGAGCTCAAGGCATTTCGTATGTATATGCTTGAAGGCCTCTTCAAGCCACATACCACGTTCAAGCACCCTGTCGGAAGCCTTTTTGCCAAGATGAAGGGACAGAAGCTGCCCAATATTTGCTTTTGCTTTTCCCGACGCTCCAGACACAATAGATCATTACCAACGGGTAGCTAGATCGGTGCCCACATTGAAAGCACCCAGTGAATCCGGCATCGTCCATGTAACCGGGAGATTCAATGTCCGGGAATGCTTTCGGTCTCCGAACAAAAGTGCGAAGTGGGGGTTTTCTGCAAACAAACGGGTGGGCGGTAAAGGCTTTAACGCGGCATACGAAGCAGATCGGCGCTACCAAGGTTGTTGTCTTTCCGTTCAACCTCGACAAAGCAGGTATACGACCATCAATTGTTAGGGCTAGAGTACGTGATTTAGTATGTGATTTACTAGTGGTAGTCTAGAGGTGAAAAATTTGCGGAGAGACGAGGTTTGTCCTCTGCGACCACTGCGAAGGTGCCGTCCTCGTCTCCGTGCCTCTGAGCAGAGGACCAACAAAATGAGAAACCACAATTCCCCATGTCGTGGTCATACTGTGTCTCCATTCCCAGCCGCCAGATAACCTTATCCTGGTAGTGGCAACTGTTTCCCCCCGAACCATGGATGAGCCAGCATGTTTGATGCTGTGATTCGACTGCCAGGATCATACTCAAACACTCGCCTCATCAAGTCATAGAAGGATTCTGCCTCGTCTGGACTAATAGGCAGGGCGTTCTTGGCGGTCCATACTCGCTTCAAATCGCATTGTTGGAACGCATCTGCTGGGAGCCGCGCACAGAATTTCAAGATCCCAAGTTCATTGCTGCCCGCATTTTCGGGCCTCTTGAGGTCGACAGCATTCGTCACGAACTGCCGAAGCGGTGGATAAGGAAATTGATAATCACCGGAAAAGTCGTCGTACTCAAACACCCTCCCTCGGTCCGTCATGGGCGGGCCATCCGTCGTCACCTAATTGAACCGTTTTCCAGTGCTGCAGAAGATGTCCCCCTAGGATGCCGTACATTTTGGAAACGGCATTGCTCGGTATCTCGGGGAGATCATAGAAAATGTCAAGTCCGCACCGCATGCGGAATATAAGACACCCCAGCGCCCAAACATCTGCTGGCGGGCCATTCCTTAGTTCGAAGATGCTTTCTGGCGCCAAGTACCGCGGTGGTATGCCAAGCAGGGTACGTGGCGGGTCCCGAACGGGATAGGCCTGATCAAAGTCCAAGATATATAACTTGCCGGACAGGTATTTGGACGGCAATTGGGCAAGATCCATCGCTTGTACCGCATACTTTGGTGCCCTGGATGCGGATGTTGCCTTGTTCTTGGGTGGCCGCAATTCGATCGCCTCCTTCTCCAGGGGAAACATGTCCCAGACCTGCCTCTCGGATAGGGGGTCTAGTTGTTGCGAAAGTTCGAGGGCTATATTCCGAGTAGTCAGATCTAATTCACGGGCACAGTTAGCACAGCGAACCCCCGATTTATTGGGAAGATGGGGAAACTCGCCTCCATGACACAAGCCGTTCAGATGCATGGTGTCGACAGCCAGCACCATCTGTCGGGCAAAGTCTTGCACGCACTCCGGGTAAAGGCGGTGGTGGAAATCTGTAAGATCATCTAGAGTCGGCCCCAGGACGGGAAACACTTGGCAAAGATGGCGGCCGTTTCGACTGTCGACGAAAAATCGCTCATGCTCGGCCAAGAAGAAGCCCCGAGAGTTCCGAAGAAGAGATGCGACCTCGGGTGCCGCCTCATACGTCTTAGACTGATCCGCAGTCACAATTTTGAGTGCGACATAGCGGCTTTTGTCTTCTTCGCGTGCCAGCCAGAGAGTTGCGAATCCGCCGTGGCCTAGTTTGTGGACAATCTTAAAGCGCTTTGCAATCCGTTGGCCGATATGGACGGGCAAATACCCGCCCTGGCGGTAATGCTCCGGATTCTCCGCATTGACTCTATCGAGCTCCAAGTAAACGGGGCTTTCCTCCATACGTGGGCTCTGGTGTGACGGTGAGGCGCAAATGAAGATGTGAAGAGTGGACAAGAAAATGGCGAGAACAAAGACTGGGAACGAGCTAGTGTGAAAAATGAGACTCAGAAGCCTAATGAGAGGATGAAAGTGTGGGAGGTATCTGGAATCCGATGGACGTTAGCAGAGTGGATATGGTTGGTGATGAGGGAAGAAATGGACTTGAGTGCTAGGAATAATTTTGCCTAGCTGCGGATTATTTCCTTAGTTGCTGCTTCCATGGATTGGCCTGAGGACTCAAGGCCACACGGGTGCCAGCGCAGATTATGTTGCTTGAGCTACTGTGAAGCTGTCTTGATATACATCTCGGCAGACAGCGCTGCGCTTACGCCTCCGGCACAAAAAGCGCCCGTAGTCATAGCTTGGACGACGGCCTTCATCTGCGTCGCGCAGTCGCCCGCAGCAAAGACGCCCGGCACGCTGGTCGTAAACATGGGCTCCGTCACTGTGATATCTCCGCTTGGGGTCAGCTCCAATCCCAGCTGGCGCGCTAACGGTCCCACGAGTTCGATCTTGGGCCGGTGGGCCTAGAAGTTTTCGGATTAGTTTCACGTCCGTCGGGGAGAAGAAGCCAGTCTGGTCTGGTCTGGATAGGGAGGCGCAAATACTTACGAGAAAGCCCTCGGTCTGCTGGCTCTTGTCTTTGAAATGCACAGTCGCCTCGGCGCCCACTTTGCCCTTCTCAAGCCTCTCGATTGGCTTCGTATCGATCTTGATGGACGACTTGGCAAGGACTTTGCGGAACTCGTCCGCTAGGCTCTCGTTGCCGTCAGTGTAGATGGTAACATCGTCGGCCAGCCGTTTACGCTGTGCCTCGGTACATCCCGGTCGACACGTTGCCTATAACCTTGACGGGGAAAGTCGATTACAAGGCCGTGGCCTCGGGTGGGAGACGTCATCTTGGCGGCGAAGATCGGCTTGAAACGACGACGGAGGCTAAGCTTGCGGCTATATGGGCCTCCCTCCTTGACCTGAGCGTCCACGACGGAGTCATCAAGCCGAGCTCGAGTTTCACTGCGGTCAGTGAACATTCCTTGCATCAATTGCGTCTCGTCTCCAAGCTCAGTGCCGAGTTCGGAGTCCCCGTGAGCGTTAGAACTGTCACCGAGCTATCGAGTTCGCAGTCTCGCCCAATAAATTGATAAGCTGCTACGACACCACTCCCCTGCCACAACGTGTCGGGAGATGCCTCTGGGAAGATACAAACTGTCTCCTGCTGAGAGATACTGGTGGCAACGGTACACATGGGATTGCGGATCGGCCGCGTTCAACGTCAGCTTTGTGTGCCACTATGATCCGGAACAGATTCATCGACAGCGGCTTGTTGAGGCATGGAACCATGTGCTTGCACGACACGACATCTTTCGCAGTCGCTACGTTCACCACCGCAGGCGTGGGCTGGAGCGCGTGCTGTCGCCTCACCCACCGGTAGTGCAAACATTGGCATCCATGGACGTCTGGCTGGAGTTGAATACACCCTTCACGCTGGAGACGGCGCCACCAGTGCGCGTGGTTATTGGCAAGGACATGGTCGTGGCTACGTGGAGCCATATTGTCTGCGACTACACCACCCTTGCTTTGTTGCTAGCCGAAGTCGCGGCCGTCTACCGCAACGATGCCCTCCAGCCCTGCGTCCCAATGTATCACAAATCACAAGACGACGAGTTGGAATATACCCGCACCACCCTGCTCTGTTCAGTTTTGGGACGACTATCTCAAGAACATTGCACACACACAGCCAGCATACCTCGGAAATGGGGCCGATCGAAGCAGTTATCGTGGCACATCCTCCACAGCGCGCATTTCACCATGGCTGTGGCATCGCATGCGTGCTTATATTGGAAATGAGCGGGTCACTGCACAGCAGTTGGCCGTCGCGGCCACAGCGTTAGCTCTCAGCGTAAGAGACAATGCTATGGATGTCACCCTAGGGATTCCATTCATCAACCGGCGATCGGAAGCCGACATGCAGACAGTTGGCCTCTTCCTCGAGCCTCTGCCCATTCGGATTGCTTTCTGCGACTCTGTTGGCGATCAAGGTGGTGGTGCCATTTCTACCTGGCCAGTCTCGTGCAGCGAATACGTTGGCGCCGTGCAGTCGTTGGCCCAAAGGGCGCTGTCTCACGCGATCCCATGGCGTCGGCTGCTAGGACACCTCGGCATCAAGCCGGACGAGCTACTCCCCGATCACCCGCTGTTCGACTGCGTTGTCTCTTTCCACGACATGTGTTCCACAGAACAATCAGGAAGCGGAGCTTGGAATCAGTTGACCGTAGGACCGGGGGTACAGCCGCAACTGGTCTGGAGTGAGGGTTCCAAGTTCAAGCTGATGGTCGAGTTCACCGCCATCAGCGAAGCCACGCTGATTCTCCGGCTTGAATACGACGACAGCTGCTACGAGGGCGCGGCACACATTGCGGCCGTCCGGCGGATGATCCTGCGAGTCCTCGAGGCGGCCATCACGGCGGGCGGGGGCGACGAGCGGTCATTCGAGGACCTGCGCGAAGACATGAAGCGAGAGTGGCAGGTGGAGGAGGCCAGCGGATTTGTCACTGAGAGCAGCTGCGGTGACGAGGCAAGATTCGTAGCTGGCACGGACGGTTTATTTCAGGCCTCTTTGGCGAACCTAGGAGAAGAATTCAGTTGTTCTCCGAGAATATCGTAACCACCGACCTACCTTAGGTATCAACATTGCGATACACTTGGTTTCTGGACAAGGTTGCATTGCAATGGCGATGAACAGGGTCTAAGCCAGAAAGAGATTTTCCCTAGGATATCTGGGCAGCAAAGCCAATCGGCGACAGTGCCGGGGCGCGGGGGCCACCATCCAACACTACGCCCGTAAGCAGGGCTAGGCGAAGTGTTTTGATAGGCGGGCCATGAAGATACTCTAAACCCCCACGTAACCCTTTGACAAGGATTGGTGTGATGTGTAACGTGTCTACTGTTCAACCAACGGCTGCCTTTCCCGATTGGGCGGTTTTGTCCGTGTCTGCAACCCCAGCTTCAACAACCAAGTTTTCTCACGCCCCCAAGAATCTTCCTTCGTCCTCTTCTTTCTCTGCTCCTCCCCAAGCGTACATGTTTGCAAAACAGACCTTGTCAGCACCCCAATCCCTCCTCTTCTTGTTTGGTGAAAATGGCAAGTCCTGCTCGTGAACAACCCACAGCTGAGCAAACTCAGGATGCACCAACGGTCGAGGTGGATGAGGACGAGGCCGATTCCGCCTATGGTGGCGATGCTTCCACTGCTAGCACCTCTCTGAGAACCAATGTGCTGAAGTACGAATGGAAGCACGGGCGCCGCTATCACAGCTACCAGGCTGGGAGCTATAGCTTCCCCAATGACGATCAAGAACAAGACCGTTTGGACATGATCCACCACGTCTACTACCGGGCGCTTAACAACCGCCTCTTCCTGGCGCCTATCGACCCCAATGGGCTAAAGATCCTCGACATTGGTACAGGCACAGGGATCTGGCCCATCCACGTCGGGGATGAGCATCCCGAAGCTTCCCTGATTGTTGGGAACGACCTAAGCGCCATCCAGCCAAAATGGACCCCGCCGAACGTGAAGTTCATCGTTGACGATGTTGAACTGGACTGGATCGAGACTGAGACCTACGACTACATCCACTGCCGATACATGGCCGGTTCCATCCGTGACTGGCCGCGGCTGGTGCGGCAGATCTATGATAACTTGAAGCCCGGCGGCTGGGTCGAGTTTCAGGAGTCGGCAAACACGATGTACTCGGAAGACGGCTCGCTCGCAAGCGACAACATGATGGTGAAGATGATGGACGGTCTCATGGAGGCGTGCGATAAGATTGGACGAACCTTGGATCCCGCGCCGTCCATGAAGTCGTGGGCTGAGACGGCGGGATTCGCGAATGTGAAAGAGCAGAGGTTCAAAATTCCTGTCGGAAGCTGGCCAAAAGACCCGAGGCTGAAGGAAATTGGATCTTTCATGGTTTATAATTTTGCGGAGGGAGTCGAGGCGTTCACCGCCGTGTTGTTCAAAGACGTCCTAGGATGGAGTCAAGAGGAGATTGCTGTTCTCAATGCTGGAGTAAGGGCTGCAGCGCGACGAAAAGATGTACACACCTTGTTTGACTTTCTCGTCATAACTGGACAGAAGCCAGCATGAGCCGTGTCTTTCTCATCGAACTTCCCTTTTCCCATTTTTCGTTGAGCTTCACTAGGTGTTCGCACATTTTCCACTATTTGCATGCCCTTTCCAAGTATGTTATGCTAGACAGACCCTTACCTGCTAAAGCCAATGCTGCTGTGGCTATCGCCATCGCCGTCGTGAACTCCCACTTCTCGTTGTATTATTGGAGGAGATTGACTGTCGTCATAGGCATGAGATCCGTGCAGTTGCGATTTCGATGGACGGCGAGTCCCTGGCGTCAGGGTCGGCGGATTGTTCGACTATATTCTGGAATGCCAAAACACGGATGAGATGCTTCGGACACCGATACAGCGATCCAGCCATGGCCATTACGATTTCTCCCTTGGATGGCAAGATCGTAGCTGTCACATTTGAGATAAGCACAGTCTCTCTTCGCCGCACGCATACAGTTCGACTGTGGGATATAGCGATCAATACCAAGAGCGTTGGTCATAAGCCCCAGGCGTATCCGGTCTGGGTTGTCCAGGGAGCGACAGAGCTGTGTCAAACTGTGCAGGCAGTGAATGGAAATTATGATAACTAAGCAATATTGCCTCTGTAGGCTTCCCACATCGTGGCGAGATTCGTGCTTGTCAACCCTCAAGCTAAAGACACGCTTCATGGCAGATTCTTTTGCGCCAAATGACTATCCAATAAGAGAAATGCGGCTAGACATTTGATACGGCGAGGTCTTGGCGAAGGAAGAGTACCCATGCCACACCCCACTTTTAGGAGGTGTGGGTTCAAATTAAAATTGGGCGCCAAAGTGCAACAGGGCTTGAAAAGGGGCTGGTGCGGCTACCTTTAGACCCCGGCAGTAGATCTATAACTAAGCAAGCTACCCTCGTCGACTCCGATTTTTGCTTTCGAGTTTCCATCCCATTTCAGATGATAACCTTTCTGCACGCTTTTGATATTCTTACCATCAATACTCAACCTCGTACGAGCTGCCCACAATGGCAAGCGGAGGACCAAGCACGCTTCTGATTTTTCTCCTGTTCCTCATCATTGGTGTGATCGCACGCTTTATTCGCGATTGCGTGTGCAAAACACAGCGCCGGCCTGGCGAGGAGCCCGCCATCGAGCTGCGGCCGAGGAATCCGGTCACACCCCTAGGCATCCTCCGCGCCGCCACCGGGCCCCGCGGACTGACGGATTTGCTGCATTCACTGGAGGATGGAACTCGGCGTGCCCGCGCGGCGGAGGAGGCAGCCCCGCTCAATACACAGCCCTCAATACACACACAACCAGCGGCCGATGGATAATTAGGGGATGCGGTGTCTTCGAGCGCCCCGAGGTGGAGACTTCATGAAGAATTGTGTGTCTAGTGAGGGTTCAGTCTAGGGGCAGAGTGCAGGGCAGCGTCACAGATTCATGGACTGGAAGTGCGCGCGTGGGATGGAGACACGCGGTTGCCGGTGACTCTCCGACCAACCTTGCTCGTCCGTTAGCCACACCGCCGAAGCCGATGTGCCTGAGATTACGCTCGACTACATCCTGCTGCATTGCGTGCGCTCGCTTTACCTTTAGACGGTGCGGAGGGGTGTCGACCGAAAACATGTGGAATTGAAAGGACCAATGTGGTTGGAGAATGTCAGCCATTGTCAGTGGTGTGGTTGATTTTCAGGTCTGTAATCTTTAGGCTGACAGCAACCTAGCGTCTCTGTTTGATACGCAGGGCAAAGCGTAAAACAAGCTAGAAAAACTATGATAGTATTATACTTGTCTAGAATAGAGTAAGCTGACGGCATGGCATGGTGACACAGGGCTGAACATTGGCGATTCAGCACTTCCGCGTGTCAAAAATTTGGAACTGGACAAGGCGGAAAGCAACCTTCGAACAATATAAAAGAGACGAGGTGCCCTCGTGGAGTTGACGCCAACAGATCATCTTCTCCAGCATCTTCCAGCATCTTCCACTGCTGCCATACACAGCTTACTACTTTCCCAACTCATCCTAAAGAATCCCAATTTTCAACCAGACAAAATGAAATTCCCCGCTGTCGATGACGGGTGCAGCTGCAAGTATCAGCCTTGGCCGATGAAAGCTTACTCTTGTATAACCAGTGTCGTTCGCTGATCGCCGATTTTCACTCTAGTCACCGTCTACACCAACCCCAACTGCAGCGATAGAGCCACCACGGTCCCGCCAAACTGGTGCAGCAAGTTCGAGCCAGGTCTTCAGTTTTACTCCTACGATTGTTAGACAATATCTGCCTCCTAATTCTAGGCTAGGGTGGTTAGTTTGTTAACTATGCAAGAAATACGGGATGGAGGGAATGGAGGGGCTGGAGAGATATAGTGTATTCAGGGGTAGAGAGAGAGTTAGAATGTTCGCTATATCACACTCGTTATTCCCACATGTATGTAAATCGAAGGCGCCTTCATACCGTTCTGCGAATCGCGACATTCCTAGTTACAGATCCCATCGTGAGATATAAATCTTCGGCCGAGGGTTCTCATTCGAATCCCAAGTCTTGCCACCAAATCCAGCAAGTCATTGCAACTTAACAACCATCCCACCTCCACGCCCCTCCTCATCGGACGAAGCCAACAGTGCCTCCCCTCCCCTTGCCGCGCCTATCACCTAACTGTACATCCTCTTCTCTTACCTTTCTATACCCCCCCACCCCCTTCTCTTGCTGGTCGCTTCGAAAGCCCAACGCCGTCCCGCCAACCGTGAGTCTCGGGGAACGGACGGGACCCGCTCCGCACTCCGCCCGACATCGGAAGATTAGAATCATTCGAGTTGAACTACAAATGCTAGCATACTTAACTCAAATCTCCTGCTATTGAAGGATTACTGTCCTCCATCCCTGCATAATTAGCCCTCAACGGGTGTAAGATGCGTTTAGTGACAGAGCAAAGTTGCCACCGTAGACCGCAACCACACTTGTTATCTGTGTCGCTAACTGGGCGAGCTTAGTCAAGGAGGGGGATCAGGAGGATCAGGATTTGTCAGACCGAAGGATGGCAGGGTTGCTATGGTGAGCATATTCGATGAATTGGTTATAATTACACCGAAGGTGCCTCCCCCCATCCCATCGCACCTTTGCCGCGGATCTCGCCGTCCCCCGTTGTAGCTCCATTATCCAATCGAGGAGAGGCAGAAACTGCGGATACTCGCTACTGCTTCGTTTCTTCCTGCAAGGGGACTTCAATAGGATTATGCTGGGCATAGGAAGCCTTGGGAACTCACATGGACTAGACGCCTACATACACAAACCAATAGGAAGCATAATTAGATGCATTATTCGGGGCCGTGTGCGGGTAAACCCCCTCCCGCAGGAGTGCCAGGAACCGCTTTGAGCAGGTTTGAGCTTATTTTCCCCACGAAACCCTACGAAATGGTCACCTTCAGGACCAATGAATACATCTGTGATTTACAATATTCCTCTCGATACTTTCCAGTGCTCTCCATCAGTTTAACATCACTACTGCGCCGTCCCCCCTCTCTAACCAAGCTTCAGATTCCATCCAGCCTTCCCTGTCGCCCAAACAAATCATGAGCGAAGCTCAGGACCACCATGAGATCCCGCCGCACAGCGATGGCGGTACCGCAAAAGACGCCGACACTATGTTCAGCAGCCCAGAGCTTGGGAACGATGGCGACTCGAACCCCAAACATAACGACGACCAAGAGCCAATTGATCGGGATGCCCAGGACGGCGTTCAATACATGGAGGCAGTGGCCTCTGTTTGGACCAAGACCTCGCTGATCGTGGCCTACGTGATGATGTGGTTCATCTATTTTGTCGTGCTGATCGAGGGAACCGCCATCCGAACTCTGACGCCCTTTGTGACATCAACTTTCGGCAAGCACTCGCTTACGCCTACCGTCACGGTCCTCGCCAGCATCGTTGGCGGCGTCAACAATCTCACCCTTGCCAAGATCCTCGACGTTTGGGGGCGGCACACCGGCATTGTGGTCTCTATGGTCCTAACCGAAGTCGGCTTTATCATGATGGCTGCTACTCGCTCTATTGACCAGTATGCCGCTGCTGAAATCTTCTGGCAGATCGGCCACGCCTCTCTGCTGTATACCGTCCAAATCATCATCGCCGATACATCTTCGCTCAAAAGCCGTGGCCTTATGTTTGCCTATGCTGGCTCGCCGAGTCTCATCACTACTTGGGTAGCTGGCCCAATCTCTCAAGCTTTCCTCGCCGGACCAGGCTGGCCTTGGGCTTTTGGGACATTTGCGATTCTGACGCCTATGGTCGTTGCTCCACTCATTGTCCTTTTGTACTGGAATATCGCCAAAGCGAAAAAGCAAGGCCTTATTCCAAAGCGAGACAGCGGGCGAACACCTTTCCAATCCGTTATCCATTACTTCCGCGAATTCGACGCCGTCGGTCTCATTCTTTTGACTGGTGGATTGGCACTTTTCCTTCTGCCATTCAACATTTACACCTTGCAACCGGACGGATGGCGATCTCCTCTCATTATCTGCCTACTTGTTTTCGGCTTTGTTCTCATGCTTGTGTTTGTCGCGTGGGAAAAATTCTTCGCCTCTATCAGTTTCATCCCCTTTAATTATCTTTCTGACCGTCAAGTTCTGGGTGCTTGTTTCCTTGGTTTTACACTGTTCATCAGCCAATCCTGCTGGACGTCCTTTTTCAGTTCTTTCCTTATGGTTGTCAATAACCAATCTGTTACCACTGCCAGCTATATCACCAATGCCTACCAAGTCGCCATCACAGTGTTCTCACTTGTCGCAGGCTGGGTCATCAATTGGTCTGGTCACTACAAATATGTCAATCTCTTCCTCGGACTTCCTTTGACTATTCTCGCGCTGGGCCTCACGTACTATTTCTCCACTCTTGGTTGGCATTACGGTTATTTCATCTTTACCCAGATTCTCCTGGCTATCGGCCACGCATTTATCATCATCTGCGACGAAGTCGCTGGCATGGCTGCGGTCTCACACCAGTACGTCGCCGTCATCCTAGCTATGGAGGGACTGTTTTCGAGCATCGGTGGCGGTATCGGTTCTTCTATATCTGCGGCTATCTGGACGTTTGCCTTTCCCAAAGCGCTCGCCAACCACCTTCCTGCTAAAGATCTGCCTAATATTCAGAAGATCTATGGCGATGTGGTTACACAGCTGAGTTTCCCGATCGGATCCGACACTCGCATCGCCATCCAAAAAGCCTACGGTGACGCTCAGAGGACCGTGTTGCTCCCGGGTATTGCTGTCTGGATTATTGGCATAGTTGCAGTCCTTGCCTGGCGAGACGTCAATCTCAAGAACATCAAGCAAGTCAAGGGCAATGTCATTTAACTCCAGGTGGTTAGTTAGTGCTAGGAGTACGGTTTCCTTCAATGGCTCTTGTGGTGTATGGACTCTTGGCTGTGCTCACTTGTGGCATCATCCTGTCTGCTCTCATTTTGGTAGCCTAACATTGTTAAGAGGAATACATTTCGTTGATCAAATACTAGCCATGCTAACACTTGGTTTCAAGAACAGCCCTGCTCCGCCCGAATGAAAGTGATTTGACCTTGTCTGCATAGTATCTACTCTACCTCAGGTCAGGACAAGCCCTGACCTTGCAGTATCACTATGAGCTAAACATGGTGCCATAAAGATGATAGAATCAAGTCAACGTAGGGATGGGCACATCGCATTCCTTGACAAGCGTTTCATTCTGGCTCGCGCCAGGAACCTACCATCACGTTAGCTCCACAGTCAACGCGCGTGTGACCTAAGAGACTTCTTACCTTGAACACTACCGAAAACGGATCCCAGTCCGGATCTGTGTGGGGTGTATATTCGATGCCGTTCACAACCTTGTCGAGTATGGGTCCGTACAAATGCCTGAGAAAAGCCCACATCATGTCTATGCCCGCGGCGACGCCAGAGCTGGTCCAGATGTTGCCGTCTTGGACCCAACGTGCGCTCGGTACCCATGTAATATTGGCGCCGTGATTGGGGTTGGTTGCCCAGGCCCATGATGCCTTGTTCGTTGTGGCTCGGCGGCCCGCTAACAATCCCGCACGTGCGAAGATAACAGACCCGATGCACACACTCACCAAGTAGTCGGCATCCGGCGCACGGCGCGCGAGGAAGTCTTCCATTACGGTGTTGTTGGCTTCCTCGACGAGACGGAAGTAGCCCGCACCGCCAGGAACAACAATAACGTCAAGATGAGGAGCATCCTCGAACGTGTGCGTGGCGATCATCTGCGGATTAATCATGTTGCTGTAGTCTGCAGCCCCGATTTCAGGGTCATATCCTACACCATGAGGTGGTGATCGAGCGTTCACCGGGCCTTTTTTGTGAGATATGACGGAGAGGGTCATATTGCGCATATTCGAGAGCTTGGTTTTAGTCAGTAACAGCTACTGAACTACTGATGGCTAGCCCACCGGTTGATGGATTATACATACCTGGAAAAGAAGCTCCATTGGACCCCAGATGTCTAACGGCGTAAATCCTTCATAGATGACCTATTGCAGCTGTTTAGCCAACGCTTAGGTAGGTAGGGGCGGAAAGCTTTCTAGGGAATGGGCTGGCTTACATAGCCAATATGCAATGTCCGGTTGGTATTGGCTTGCTGTTCCGGTGTCAAGTCTTGGCCGACCACTGAGTGCAGCATGCTTGACAACAGCAACACCACGGTCAGGCACAGTTTGAAGGGATTCAATGAATGTATGAAAGTCATCATCGTGCTTATTGTTGTGTACCGATATCGTGGTCTACTCTGGTGGTCTACAGGGCAGATGGAAAGCTGTGGCGTCAAACTGGATGGAGATGGCGCTTTCTCATGAGTCATGAGTGGCAGCGGAGCTGCCTTTAACAGGAGCAAGCTTGCTGAAAGTCGCGAAGCCAGAAAATTCCAAGATGCCGAGACAGATAGATGAATGGGTGAGCATTATTGAGCATGAATTGGTTGTTCTAAAGGGTGATGTTATGTCGAATGGGAATCATGTACACATGAATCTCCACACAAACCAACAACTTCGCAATCGATGCCTTCAAACTCAACCCTGTGGCATCCAACACCCATTGTAAACGCATGGAAGCGCATAAAAACAGATTTCCAGGCTATCAAGTGACCACCCGGAAAATAATTAATATATGGGGGCCTTTTCCGATTCGTCAAGTCCGTACAAGCAATGCGGCGCAGTTCTCCAACTGACGTACATCTTGCCAATGGATACTGGTAAAGAGCATGTTTGAGAACATTTTGTTCCACACGGCGGATAAAGCCGTTGTACTGTTTAAGTGTCCTGCTAGAGAATTGGGGGCCAAATTCGTACATTTAGATTATTTTACTATTAACTAATATGGCCAGTGCAAGTGATGCATCCTCTCATCACAGTTGAGCAGTTTCATCATGAAAAAGGCGGGGAGAATGGCACGTCAGACTTGGCGGCTGGCCCTCTTTACTCTTTCCCCCCACCTCGTCTTACGCAGCAACGGCCCACCTGTTAGCTTGGCTGTTGTCCTGCAAACTGGGTTTGCGTTATCAAGAAAACCAAAATTACACCCTCGGGATAAATTGGCCATTGATCGTGACACCACCTTTGGGAACTCAGAGCTGCAAGCGGCCGCCAATTCGTTGCGACGGGATGGCCGCACGGCGGGGGGCTGGGGTCCGGCGAAACCACGGCATGCCATCATCGACCGCCTATCCCACCCTGGGACAGCGTCGGTCGCGGCTGGAGGTGCTGCGCAGCCCTCGTTTCCTTTGTCCTTTTCTGCCAGAAACCCCTATCCACGCATCATCCGATCCCAAAGTCCTGGCGCCGTCGAGAGATCTGCCGTCGGGAAAATCATGCAAAGCTGACCGGTCGGTGGCAGAAGCCCGCCGCGGACCCTGGAAGCGCCGTCGCGGCACAGCCTCCCCCAACCGACCTGCCAATGGTGTCACCGCGTGAGCAGTTCTGGCAGTCCAGCCACCTCGCAAAGGTTTGCGCGGTCTGCTAACTCGGTTTTGATGTGACATAGGCGTACGGGTGGCCGGACAAGGTACTGGGATGCAGCGACCTGCCGTACAGTGAGGACACGTAGGTGCCGAAGACGATGACCCTCGTCGACATCGAGAGCTTCAAGAAGGACTGGGTGGCTGCTGTCAAGAGAGCCTTGGACGTCGGCTTCGATGTAAGCCTATGTCAACCACATGAACCCCGACCGCAGAGTGGCCAGCCCTTGTGCTCTTCCAAGCAGACAACAGCAGCACGCAGCCGGGTAGAACCACCAAATTAACCACCGCCCACAAAACATAAGATTATCGAGATCCACGTCGCCCACCGCTACCTCAATAACTTCCTCTCCCCCGTCTCCAACACTCGCACCGACGCCTACGGCGGCCCCTTCGACAACCGCGTCCGCCTCCTCCTCGAGCTCTTCGACCTCACCCGCGCCCTCGTGCCCGCCTCGTACCCGCTCCTCGCCCGCACTACTTCTTGGTGAATACAAACCTTCTGTGGGAGGCTCTTTCAGCTATATACGTCTTGCGTTTCACGCCTTCTCCTGGTTCCAGATTTGCTCTTATCGTACAGCCGAATCAAGACGTCCCACTGATATATAACCAAGGAAAGCAAGATAATCGGCACTGCTGATACGAAACTTTTCCAAAAGGGCTGCGAGCCCGAGCCCAATATGTCGATGTTCATTCCCCAAACAGAGCAGACGAAAGAAAGAGGAATAAAGATGGTGGCTATGACTGTGAGTCTCTGCACCTTCGTTGCCAAGTTTGCTGAGCGTCTTGACTCCTCTAACATGGAGCTATTAACCAGTGTCGTCATGCCCTGGTCGCACTGTTTCGCGAGGGTTGCCGCGCGCTGTAACAGATATTTGAAGTCCGAAAGAAGCATGTTAGCCGACCTTTCCACTGTAGCTGAGTCCTCGTCAGATCTCTCGATGTGTGGCCAGTCCAGGTCGTGGCGGTTCTGCAGGAGGCTGACTGTCTCTGTAAGGCTTTGTGCGTGCGATGTGAGCTGAGTCTTGATGTACTTCAAGTTTAACAGCGATATAGAGTGGTATTTGCCGTCGCCCTGGGCTCCAACGAAGGACAATTCGTGTACGATGCGGCTTTGGAGAAGGTTCAGAAACTGGACTTCGGCGGAGGCGGAGAATTGGAAGACTTGGTTGAGGGCGTAAAGGGTATCCCGGCGCGCTATGCGCTTGTTGAGGCGTGATCCGTATTGGAAAGGAAGCAGGGCCACGTTTTGTGCCGCTTTCCACTCTTCTGCTTGCCTGTCTCCAGTATGACTCTGCGGCTCCATAATGTCGTGAACACTTGTTAAACCAGCCAAAGGAGTGCTAGGCTTATCAGTGGACTGAGTGAAAGGAGTGTCGATTGCTGGGTTCACGATGACCGGAAAGAAGTACGTCTCCCAGGCTTTGGTCCCAGCTCGTGGGCTCCATGGTCCTTTCATGGTCTGACAGAGATCCTTCCCGCTGTCGAGCCACACCACGGCGCGCCAGTCATCCCCTGGTGGGCCAACCTCAATTGACACTGTCTGCTCCACGACGTAGTGCTGTTTACTCAACAGCAAACATTTGCGGACCACGGAGTCAGCAACCTCGGCCTTCGAGCGCAATTGTTTGAAATATCGGCCCATGGCCTCCTCCTCGAGTCGACGTGCCAATTGGAGATCTTCAGGCTCGTAACCTGAGCCGTCCACATTTCGTGTGCATATGGTCGGAATAGTCAGTTGGAAGACCCGAGCTGACGACGATGGCAGGGATGGCGATGAGTAAAGATCTCGGCCTCTGAATTCCAAGTACTGCAAATGCCGCCGATACAGCTCCGGACTGACCCCGTACTTTTCACCAATGGTGTTCAACCACTCAGGGGAGCCGTGGCCACGCAGGAAGAGCAGCAATGGTCCATGCTCAACGCTATGAGAAGCTAGTTCAGCCAAGCCCGCCGGAGATGGCTTGAACCGAGAACAAGTGCCGGTTGCTATTTCGTGAATCAAGGCAAAAGTAGTTGTGACATCTTCCTCGGACACCGCCGAAGTCTCCGGAAATTTGGCAACCAGCTTCTGGGTAGGCCAAGACTTCAGGTACTGACTCAAGCTGATGAGATCAGGTCTAGGGTAGGCATGTTCCTCGCTCGACTTTTGAGAAAGGGCGTCGATCTCGTCTGGAAATGACATATCTGCTTCTCGTCTTCAGGCGGGATCTCTGAGGATACAAGAAAAGTTTGAGAATTATCTGAGCAGTGGGAGATAGCGGGTAATCAATCCCGCGTGAAAGATTCCTCCTTTCTTTCCAACGTGGTATCTGAGGCCAGGCTGTTGTCCGCCCCGCAGGCTCCTGAAACTCCAGCTGAACTGAGATTTGCGTTCTTCTGGCTTGGTGAAGTATGTGATGCATTAATTCCTTTACTGTTTTTATGGAAATCAAAAAGAGTGCTTTGGAAGAAGACAGCGTTAAAGATGGCGAGCACAAGTTTAAAGGCCAGATGGGAGATAATTTCAGGGAGGGAGCCGCCCGCCTCTCGTGAGGCTTTTTTTGGGGGGGCGAGCTGCGCCAGCGACTGCGGTAGGGACAGAGAGGCCGTGCGGGATTTTGGGCACAAACGCCCGACCAACTAGTGCATCCCTGCCTCAGCGGCAGCCGAATATCTAGCCTACAAGCTCTGGTCCACGTTGTTAGGGTGTCTAGTTCCAACCGAGTGAGAGAGAAAGAGTCCAATGTCGTCATACTCCGTATATTTCAGGTTGAAGACATTCAGAAGCGTTTCAACTTATGTCACCGACATTGATCAGTCGCAAAAGGTGCCGATCTCACTCGAGATGGTGATGGTTGCCGAGCGTCATGCTAGTTCAGCGGCATCCTAATTACCCCCTAGAAAAGCGACAGCCCTCTGCTGCTTGCACGCCCAAAGTGCCCAAGGCCATTGAATGGATCACTCGCTCAAGTCGCGGAACCCGGGAAACTTCCCGACCCCTCTCAACCCCCACTCTTACCCTGCCCCGTGGCTCAGACAGCAGTAACGTATGTACATCACAAGTACAGCTACATACATGTGATGGCTGCGCCCTTGAACGCCGAGCCGCTCCAGGCAGAAGATCAAGCCATTGATTCACATCGCCGCAATCAACGCGCGCATACGTGCCAAAATACTGCTACCCAACGATGTATGTGACTGGTCGAACCTGCCCGTTTCCCGCCCACCCCCACCGGCGGTGCGGGAAAAGTTCCGAGGCTGCAGAAGATAAGATTGGGATGAAAATAACGGGTAGGTGGGAGGCGCCCGTAAATTTATGGCGTGATGACACAAGGCTATACGGGTTCTTGGTACAGTGTTCGCGGAGCCAGCCTTCAGGTCTTGAAATCTGTCGTGGAAACACCAGTCACCAAATTGCCTGGTCTAGAGCTTTGCTATCGGTTTCTCATCATGTCAACCGAACGTCAAACCGAGGATGAACTTTGTGAGCACTTCATTGCCTTCTCCTTCGCCGTAGATATTCCATGTCTACCTCGCCTACTGACGCTCTGATAACTCCAGGCGTTCCCCTCTATTTTCTTGACCGTGTCGACTTGTGGAAAACAGTCAAGCCATACAATTTTCAGTACTATCCCAAGGAAGATTTCCCACGCCATAACTTTCAGCATTCTCCCAGCGAGACCCGAGTCAGGAATATGCGCGCTTGCGTGCCTCCTGCGTCCCTTGACGTCCAGGGATTTGCGGTCCACCGTCTACAGACCACGATGACATACTCGGACTTTGACGATGAAGCCACCATAGAATCTGTTTACTGCCGAGAGCTTGAGCAGCATTTCAAGAGTGCACTGGGAGCAAAGGCGGTTCGAGCTTTGGACTTCCAGGTTCGTTGACTGTCGAGAAAACATCTGACATCCACTGGGCTCATTTCAACTTAGTTGCGGCGAAGGGAACCGGAGTTCCCATACTTCGGCGGCAAACTGCCGCTTAAGCCTCAGCCGAGTCTGATCACACATGTTGGTACTGATCCCCAATTCTGGGCCAAGATGCTCCTGAAAAAAAGAGATTCTCACCTGGTGACATAAGACGTTACTCCTGATGCAGCAGAGGCAATCATCCGCGAGCTCTATGGACAAGATGCTGCGAGCCAAATCCTCCAGTCGAGATTCCAGATTATCACGTAAGTATTTAGCTCTATACTTTTCTTTACAGTGATTTGTGCTAGGCTAACAAATATCATTCGTAGCGTGTGGAGACCATTCCGAGTCCCGGTCAGGGACTGGCCGCTGGCGATTTGCGATGCCACCAGTTTTGACCAAGACGACTTGATCCCTGCCGACATCATTTATCCAAAGTGGATTGCAGAAAATGGCATGGTGCACTTCAACGAGAACCAGAAGTGGTACTGGCTTCCAGACCATGCGCACGACGAAGTCCTCGTCTTCAAGGCAGTGGACTCGGATGACCCTCGCGTATCTGGTAAGCGCAGAACTTTATTTCGTTGCACAATCTGTCCTAGATGCTGAAATGCAAATACAGCCTGTCCCCATGGTGCATTCCCTCTTCCAGGGCAGAACGGAAGCGCCCTGACAAGAGAGAGTATTGACGTGCGGCTGTTGATCATGTACGCAGACATGGTTTATCCACAACCTAAGCCTTGGAGCACCGGTCCTGTGGGGGCTTAGCCTCCGCATCGTTTTGCTCCTTTACTCTTCCGTATTCAGTGTTTCGATCCATTGGCTTGCTGACGGAAGCCCCACTGGTGCAAGTGGGCTCGGTGGAAAGGAAATTCTTCAGCTTGTTGAAGTCGGGATTCGGATCTTCTTCCATGGATCTCATGGTCTTCCACGGCTGTATCTTCTGGGCCTGACCGCTAGGCATGGTGACGATGGTGACGGTGGTGGATGAAAGGTTGATGCGTGCAAAAATTGTGAAATTGTGTTATTCTGTAGTTCATCTATGAGATACTCTTCATTAAGCGATTGACAGACGACGGGCAACCTACATCTGAATCGGTGTTCTGCTGCACGGATCGCACGCGAACGCCTTCAGGAGATTTCTAGAGCGCCAGAGGGAAAACGCCTTTGGACCTGGGGCTGAATGGCTGTACTAGATATACCCCTTTCAATAGGAGGACGTCTGGTGCCCCGTTTCGGCCCGATCCATCGCGTTCCCGCATGGGGGGCCCCACCACCTGTCAGAAAGGCTAGTGCTTTCTAGGAACTGATTTCACAGATATAGCCCGAATGATGCCTGAATTGTTGATTAATTGACCGTTGTTGTGTCTTGTTAAATCTCTGTCTGTGATCCCTGAGCCTAGCCTACCTTTGGGACATTGGCGTCGAGCATGGTCCTACTTGCTTAACATTACAGGCACATATGATCCCTTTTTGGGTCAGTCTCTGAAATAGCCGCCTAACGCTGTAAGAGGGGCGGACACTGAATTGTATGCAGCGTAGCAGCAGATCTGACACCACCCCACTACCCTCGCTGAAGGTGGGCGTAATGGGTCGGCTGACTGCCAAGGTTGACTGCCGAGGGTGCTGTGTGTGGCGAATCAACTAGGAGTAGATGGAATTGTGGTCTGATGATCGCTGTTGTGTAACGAAGTACTCGAGAGATACTTGTGTTTTCATGTAGGGGACTCACCGCCTCCCTCTTCGGTATCTCCCGCGGACGTAATGAGATTACATCAGTGCGTGATCTAATTGGTAGGGGCCTCTCGTGTACTGCCGACTCGAAGCTTAGTCAGCGTGATTCCTCCACAGTGCATATTGTCGCCCCTCACTTGTGCCACGGAAAAAAAGTGTCCCAGTTTTTATAATTCTTCCGAGATTGACAATCACCAAGGCGAATCTTAGGATGCTCCTCGCCTCTAGACCTCTTGTCGGTTCTTGCTCTACAGCTCTTGTCGGTTTGAGACGTTCAACTAAGGTCTCCACAGGAGTCCTCAGACGTTACCACCCCACCTTATCGCCGCGTCTTTCTGTCTAATAGTTCGCCGTTCGAAAGAGCAGCAAGAGTTGGAGGGCACTTAAGTGTCCAAAAGCAGCAGGTCTACTCAAGCCTCCCTTAGTCTTAGTAGAGTCATACGACTTCAGCCTCATAACAAGATAAAGGTCGAGCCTACCCCCAAATACGGCGACAAGCACAGGCTATGCTCAAAGAAAACGTCATGTAATTTGAAATGGTGCTAGTAAAGACAGGGGGCAAAGCTTGTAGAGAAACAGAAGGCAGAGCTTGTAGACATTTTCAGCGGTAAAATTGACAAAATCGGTATGCGCATAAAGCTCAAATGCAGGCAAAATCTTTAGTGCCATTTTCAAGTCAGTAAAATGCTTGTAGGTAGGAAAAGCTATAGGTTTTGTTTGTTAGCATCACCCAAGCTAGTATGGCATTACAGGAGCTAACAACGCATTAGCCTGTTGTCTAGGGTGAATAGAGGCAAACAGTAGTGTAAGGCCATAGTTGTAACCATTTAGTAGTTAGCCAAGACACGCATTTAAACCACCATAGAGCTATTTGTTTGTTTGCCTAAATACCTGTTTCTAATATGCAAGTGTAAAATTAGATGCATGGCAAGCAAGGTCATTGGTTATTTGCAAGCAAAGCATAAGTCTATCAAGCCTAGCAAACAGTTAAAGATTGCAGAATTGATAAGCCAAATCCTAGACATCACAAAAACCTAGGATAAGTTAAAAGAGTTTAAGTTCCTGCCACCTACCATTCTACCCATCCTATTTATTAAGCCACTAGTTGTCAGTTTAAGGTGCAACCAATGCAACTTTGTCAGCATAGAGGTAAGAGAGATGCAGCAATATTGCTAGAATGATTATAGATAGGCAAATGATTAGAGTAAGGGCAGTAATGTAGTAAAAAAAGCAAAGCAAGAGTGGGTTGTGCTATAGACAATAGGCATGCGTTGTTAGCGATTTTTCCAGTTAGGCTTTAAAAGCAGTTAATTTAAGGTTAGCTAGGGCAGCAAGCTAGCAGTGGTAGCAAAGGTAGATGCAAAAACATTAGAGAAGCAGCTAATACAAATCTATGCAACCTAGATAGCGCAGTTTAAGTCAAAAAAGCAGTTGATTAAGGCAGGCGACAAGAAGGCTAAGCTAAATAGGTAGTTAGACTGCATTGATTGGCTAATGCATTTGAAAGGTTTAGACTTAGCCTAGTTGCGCAGCATAGTTAAGCCAATTGGCAAGGACAAGGTAGTGTTGCAGCAGATATAAGAAAGCATAGAGTAGGTGATAGAGCAGGCAAGAGGGGCAGTAGTAAAGTAGCGTAGGCATGCAATGTTGTTTAAGATTAATAAAAAGAAGGTTTATGTCAAGCAAAAGAAGCTGTTTGATAGGTAGATAGAGGAGGATATATAGGTAGATTACAAGAAAGTGTACTGCAAGTTGTTGTGTTATATATAGCAGACATAGGAATAGGATAATAAAAACTAGCTGCTATATGTATTTACTAAAAAGCAGGGTAATTTGTTTGACAAGTTTTGCAAGGCAGTAAAGAAGCGTGTGCAAGTAGAAAGCATAATGTTGTTAGATAAGGTAGAGTAGTGGAAACGTAAGGACTAGGCAGACTAGGCAGACTAGTTGTGTTTAGATGCAATAGTTGCATTTTTCAACTACTAATACAAAAACATGCTATATAAAAGTGTGTTAATTAGCAGTTTGGCAGTGTTAGAATTGCGCAATAACAATAGTTGGTATAGGCTAGAGGATTACATGCCAAAGTATTTGGCAGTTATCAAAGTAGCATAGATGTTAGTTGTGTATTAGTTAATGGTTAAGCAGTAGGATAAGGTAGTGGCGTTAGAGAAGATAATAAGTGTAAAGAAGGCATAGAAGGTAGCAACTAGGTTGTTCAAAATTACCTAGCTAAAGGTTAAGCAGTTTATAATAGTTGTGTTAGACAAGTCTAAGCTAGGCCTAATGGATTGGATATTTGATTTGCGCATGTATAGGATGCAAGTCTAGTTTACAATGCTAGCAGCAAAGACAGTTAATTAGATTAAGGATTGGATTATATACTAGCAGATAAAGATTAGGACAAACGATTTGGCAAATATGTTGCATAAGATAGTTAGAAAGGTAAAGGCTAAATTAGGCAAGCTATTAATAGTAAAAGGCGATAATTTTAGGTTAGTGCTAGCGATTAAGTAGGGGTAGATAGAGAATAACTATAGCAAAGACTAGGTTGAATATTTATTTTTGCAAGACAATTGCAACAAGTGGTTGGCAAAAGGTTAGGGTTAGGTAGTGTGGCAGATTTTGCAGCAGGCAGACAAGTAAAAGGAGTGGATGGCAGTAGAGAGCAGCAACAAGATGCTATACTAGGCTAAGGCAGTGCGCAAGTATAGGTTAGCAGTAAAGCAGTTTTGGGAAAGGTTATTGCAATTGATGCACATGTTAGAGAAGATGCTAGCATAGTTGTGGAAGATTATAAAGATATAGCACTGCAACATAGCATATAGCAGGGTGCGTAATATATTAATAGACTAAGGCATGGCAAGTTTTGTAGTATTATATTACAAAAATTACCGCAGCATAGGCAAGGTTAAGGTTATATACTAGTACTTGCTATGCAAGGTAGGCAAGTTATTAGTGTAGTATTTGTAGTTAGTGTTGCTGTTTTGGCAGCAGGTGTAGGGGATGGTTAAAAAGGTAGATAAGCTAAGTGCATTTTTGTAGGCAGATAAGATTGTAAAGCGCAAGGATAAGGCTGTTGGGAAGGTAGAAGTTAAAGCAGAAAAAGGCAAGGTTGGAGATAAGAGAAAGGTAGAAGATAAGGTTACATAGGCAGCGTAGATCTAGAAGCAAAAGTAGACACTAGACTAGATGCAGCAGATTATGTAGCAGCATAGCAGGCAGTATCTAAAGGCGTAGGTTGGCATAAGCATGTGAAGGCATATTGCAATTGCGATTTTGAACTAGTATTTAAATAAAGCGTTTGGAAAGAATGTAGGCAAGGATAGCAAGTTTGACAAGAATAACAAGGGCATGTTAGACAGCATTTGGGATTTGCAAGCTAGACATAGCATGCATGTAGTAAGAATGATATATGCATGGAAGTTGCAGCAGAGGGTGTTTGGGATAGTTGCATGGCAGGATTGGTTCTAGGCAATTAGCTAGAAGTGGCATTGATTTTTCAAGTTTGGCGTGGAGGATAGGGTTGCAGGGTTGAAGTTAGAGAGGAAATGAAAGCTAGATGTGTTTAATAGCATGCAAGAAGAGGCATGGTTTTGGCGGTTTATGCAGTTGCAGCAGGTAGATATAGAGGGTTAGTTAAGGGTTATGATGGGGAAGGAGGCATAGTTTTGCAGCATGCAAGAGAGGGTAATCTAGGCAATTATCTAAGAAGAGAGTCTGATTGTGCAGGTAGCAAGGATAGGGAAAGGTAAAAGCATGTTGTTTATATTGCTAGCGTTTTGTTTGCTAGAAGGAGTGATGATTGTGATAGTATTGTTAGTAGCATTGCAAGAGGATTTGCATAGGCAATGCAAGTTATGCAAGATTGATTTATATGTTTGGCAAAGCTAGAAGGCAAACTAAGCAGCATTAATTGTATTTGTAATGCTAGAGTTGGCAGTAACAAAAAGTTTCTAGTTATTTGTTAACTAGTTGCAGGCGTAAGGGTAGTTAGACTAGGTTTTTATAGACAAGTGTTATATAGTATTAGATAGCGATAGGATATTCTAGCTGCAGTTAGGCAAGTTAGGTAAGGTGTTGTAGGAGATAGGAGTGCAGGTAGTATTTTTGACAGCAACATTAGCGCTGGCAGATGTAGGGGAGTTTTTTGCAAGAATAAGAGTAGACAGGCAGCAAGTTTGTTTGTTTAGGTTAGCAATGACAAAGAAAAATGTAAGTTACTAGGTAAAGAGAGTTTTAACAGTAGAAGTAGAAGACAAAGAGGTGTGCTAGGTTGTATAGAGAGAGTTAGAGAAGTATAGAAGTAGGAAGGTGATTGTATATGGCAGAAAGGTTAAGCAAGTAGAATAGTTAGGCAAGTTGTTGTTGTATTTGGTATTTTATAGCAAAGTGGATACAATAGAGGGCAAGACATAGCAGTTAAGAGAGTAGGTTGAAGGTGGTTAAGTAATTGTGACAACAAATGCGTTAGGGATAGGCATTGACATTGCGAATGTGCAGATAGTGGTATATGCAAAGGCGCTGCATTGGTTATAAGATTACGCGCAGAAGAGTAGGTAGGCAAGGCAAAATAGGAAAGCAAGCAAGGCAGTAATGGTTTGCAAAAGTAGCAGTAGTTAGAGGCAGCAAAGAGAGGGGATAGGCAGTTAGGTAAAGCAAAAAGAGGAAGGCAAGGATAGGTTAGTGTTGGAGGTAGCAATAGAGGAGTTTATAGAAAGGTTACAGTGCTAGCAGGTAGTATTAGACTATGTAATGGATAGGTGGGAGGGCTGTGTGTGTTGCGAGGAAGGTGAGGAAGAGTGCAATGTGTGCAAGTGCAAAGAGGGGTTAGGGTTGGTGTTGGGAAAGATGGTGGCAGAGGTGAAAAGGCAGTTAGGTAAAAAGATAGAGGAGTTTTTGCAAGCTTAATGCATGGCAAAGCAAGAGAGGCAATAGGTTAAGAGGAAGGCAATAGGGGAGTATAAGAAGGCAGAGGCGTTTTGGTAGCAATTGGAAAGTTAGGTAGGTTGTTGCATATTGTGTTAGGTGGTGGGAAAGGAAAGGCAGTATTATAGTGCAAAGGAGTGTTAGATGCAAGGCAGTAAGGAATAGAAAGATATTGAGGATAGAGTGTGGCAGGTGGTTAGGAAGATAGTTACAAAGCAGTAGTATAAGAAGTTTTTGGAGTGTTTATATTGCAGAGTGCTGCAAGCAATATGCAATTAGTAGAAGGCGATTGATAGGGATAGGAGGTAGTTTAGGGAGGTTGGGGAGGTTAAATGTTAATATAGTAAGGTGATGGTTAGGATGTTTGTGGGATTGGCAGTGCGGCATGAGGAGGAGGCAGGGCGAGTAGTGTGGGAGTTGATAGAGAGGGATGGGGTAGATGGGTGGGAGATGAGGCAATGGTAAGAGTGGTTTGGGAAAAGGATTAAATAGGCAAGGTTAGAGGCAAAGCAATAGTATTGTGTATTGGTATATTTAAGATAGTTAGAAGATAAGTTTGCAAGGAAATAAAGATTGCAGGGAAATAAAGATTGCAGGGAAATAAAGGTTGCAGGGAAATAAAGGTTGCAGGGAAATAAAGGTTGCAGGGAAATAAAGGTTGCAGGGAAATAAAAGTTGCAAGGAAATAAAAGTTGCAAGAAAGTAATAAAGTAAAGTATATATTTTAAGTAAAGGTTTATGTAATATATAGTGTTAGTATAATATTATGTTAAGTGTATATTTAATATTTAAAATAAAATTAAGTTAATGTTAGAGTAAAGATATATAGCAATAGTCAAGTGATATTGTTATAGTTTAAAAAAAGTAAGATATGTTATTTATGCAGTGGTTATCATTATATATTTTAGGGTTAAACAAAGTATAGTTATAAGTAAAGGTTAATATAAAGAGAAAGGGGTAGAAAAGTAAAAGGTATAAAAAGCAAAGAAATGTAAAAAAACAAGAGTTTGTTGTTAATATAAAGGTATGTTAGTAAAGATATATATTAAGTTAATAATATGTTATGTAAAAAAGGTATTAAAAGTTGTAAAAGAGATAATAGAAAAGGTAGCATATTAGTAAGTTAAGTATATTGTATATGTTTATATTTATACATGTTGGAGAAAAAGTAAAAGTTATTATATAATGTTAGTTAAATTAAGAAGAAATTTAAGGAAATGTATTAAAAGATAATAAATGCAAGATTAATATGATAAAAAGGAAAGTTTAACAAAGGAGATAATAATAAGGTAAGGATTAGTTATTAAATAATATAATGTGGTATTTTTAAGATAGTTAAAGATTGCATTATTATTAGAGAAGTTAGTTAATATAATATAATAGTAAAGTTATTAGTATTTGCAAGAAAATATTAGTATTTAAGATAGGTTTGCAAAAATAAGGTAAATTAGTATGTTATAAGGTTAATAAGTAGTAATGTTAGTATAAAAAGTCAATAGATAGTTTAAAGCATAATATATAAGAAAGTTAAGTAAGTTAATATTTATTAAGCATTTATAGTATATATAAAGAAATGTTAAAAAGGTTATATTAAACAAAGTTGATAAGAAAAGGTAGGATAGTTGGCAGTTAAAAATATATAAAGTAAAGATAATAGCAAAGAAGATAAAGTATATAGAGTTATTAGGCAAGATTAGAGTATATTTGTAGTTTAAGACAAAGCAATATATAGTTTACAAAAAGTTAAGTTTTTATAAAAGGTATGTAAAGGAAAATGCAAGGGTTAGGGTTAATAAGTGTAATAAGTAATAAGGTTATAGTTAAGGTATATAGGTAAGGTTATATAAAGGAGTATGTTAAGGTTGGTAATTGTTGTATAGTAAAGGAATAGGATTAAATAGATAAGGTTAGGTTTAAATTATATAGAAAAAGCAAAATAGTATACAAAGCATAATATATATACTGCAAGGTTGTAAAAAGTAAGGTTAAGGTAAGATATAAAGGTATAAAGTTGAAATAGGATTAGTAAGAGTATTTTAAAAGGAATAACAAAGGCAATAGTGTATAATATGTAAAGAAAAGGTATTTAGAGTTTAATAAATAGGTGAGAGAGTTGACAGTTAAAGTGCGATAGGTAGAGAAGGTTATGGTTAAGGTTAGAGAAGTTTGCAGTTAGAGATGTAAAGCATAGTAAAGGTTAAGGTTAGTTTTTAAGAATTAATAGAGTTAGGGTTATTAAGGTTAATTAAAAGGTTAGAGTTAAGATTAGGTAGTATGTAGTTTATAAAACGTTAGGTGTAAAATGTTAAGTTTTTGTAAAAGATATGTAAGCAAAGCAAAAGAGTTAAGAAAGGTTAATAAGTAAAATATATAACAAGTAGATAGTAAAGATATGTAAAGTTAGTTATATAAAAAATTATATTAAGATTAGTTATTATTGTATGTTAAGAAAAGTAGTAAGAAAAATAAGATTAAATAAGTAAGGTTAGAAAGGTTTAGTTTTATATGTAGTAAAATTAAAGCAATTAGTATGCAAAGTATGATAAATATATTGCAAAGTTATAAAAAGTAAGGTTAAAATAAGATTAAAGGTAGTGTTTTAAAAGCAATAACAAAGAGAGTAGTGTAGAATATGTAAAGAAAAGGTATTTAAGGTTTAATAGGTAGTTAAAAGAGTTAAAAGTTAAGGTTAGGGTTATAAAGATGTAAGGTTATAAAAGTGTTATATAAGGTTAGTTTTAAAGAATAAGTAGATAAGTAAGAGTTAAGATAATTGAGAAAAGTAAGGTTAAAAAGGTAAAGTTAAAGAAGTTTGCAGTTAGGGTTAGGGTTAGGGTTAGGGTTAGGGTTAGGGTTAGGGTTAGGGTTAGGGTTAGGGTTAGGGTTAGGGTTAGGGTTAGGGTTAGGGTTAG